>NC_069510.1:48249119-48436619 GCF_027579735.1 Bombina bombina | reverse complement strand
GTTAATAGGGGTTAAAAAATGAACCGTTTTGCAAGTAAGCTTTGGCTGCATTTTATTATTAGAAACTTGTTAGTCCTCTAAGTTGCATGGGTGGCTTAGTTAAAGGGACATAAAACAGTATGAACTATGTAACATCTTATTGGAAAGAGGACAGTTTCCTCCTTTCAATTGAAGGATCATGTGACCCTCTAGTTAGCTAACAAGAAGGCTCTGAAACATCATGCCCAAAACATAAACTCATCCACCCACAAGCTCACTTATTTAACAGGAGAAAGTAGTTGGTCCCTTTAGCAATTTATTTACCCATTATATGTCAGGTTTATAGTAATACATGGTGGTGGGCATTTAAATTACAGCCCCCAATGTAAAACAAACAGATTCTTCTTTAAATGGAGTCATAATCTCTAGATACCATAATATAAAATGGTGACTAGTTATCCCACTAGACACTAAGCTCAGAATTTTTTTTTATTAGTCCATATTAATATTTTAATGTTTTTTACATTTTTTTTAATTAGTTTTGGGCAATTTATCTGTCTTCCTGGTGCTGTAGAGAAGAGCAGGTTTTCCGTAAGTTTTCCTGATGCTTTTGTAGCATGAAAAAGATACCTGATATCAATTTCTTGTGTTCTAGATTGGAGTTCAAGAAGTCGGACTACAGATTTCCATCATTGAAATGGTAAAGGAGATCCAGAGACTGAAAAGAGGTGATATTGCCTGTATTGTATTACCAATAATGAATATGATATATATATATACAGGGACAGATTTCTCATTAGGAGACTTTTGTTGTCTACTTGGCTGGCTAAGTGATTAAACTTAGTTATCCACTCTATAGTTGCCCAGTGATACTCATATCACTGTTAGAAATATAAATGTCAGCTTTAATGACCAAAGGCGGCGCAAAAAAAGGACTTCTGGGGCGTCAGAAATATGAATCCAGCATTGTATATCTTATCTAGATTTACAATGGTATCCTGCAAAAATTACAGATCAGGGTTGTACTACCTTAAAATAGAAGATATTGCTAGATTTGCTTTTATTGGCCGGGCCATTAGATTAATATATTTGGGGTGTAAGTCACATAAAGGGGGCGATTTATTAAGCTGAGGCGGACAGGGGCACACATACGCGGCCCTGTCCGCCGCAGCTCACCTCTGGCGGGCTAAATTCCCCTGGCGGAATTCAGCATTGCACACGATCGATATTTTGCGTGCACTTGAAATCCTGCCCCCTGCCCGAGCACAGCCAATCTTACGTGGGCAGGAGCTGTCAATCTCCCCGGTCGGAATATACCGGGGAGATTGAAATTTACCACTTTAGTGGCGAAAGGTTAGGAAAGCAGCGGTCTAATGACTGCTGCTTGTTAAATACGGCGTGCAGGTTCTCTTGTGAGAACCTGCAGTCATATGGGGTCGAAAAGCTTACAAAGCCTTTGATAAATCAACCCCAAAAGGTACTGTAGAGCCAATTTGTAACCCCCACACCATATGTTGTACAATCTGCTACAGAGACATTCTACACTCACAGGTTAGCAGAATGTATGTTGTTTCAAGCTAGATTGACATAGGATGTTTCAGTGGAACAGAGATATCCAAATACTCTATCTTGCATTTGAAACAGCTGATTTTATGTACCAGACACTTTCTGCATAAATGGACACTCGAGTCAAAATTAAACTTTATTGATTCATATAGAGCAGCAATTTTAAAACAACCTTTCAATTTACTTCTATTAACAAAATGTGCACATTCTTATTATTCTGTAATTATTTTTATTAATACAGACACATCAAATGAAAACATAGATATACAATACAGACATAAGGTAACATATGTATTAAGGATTCTCATGAAAAGAGAGTGAAAAATGTAAATCTTTGAATGGCCTTTATCTGCTGAATCATGAGAACCAAATTCAGTAGAAAGGGCAAAAGTCTTGTGAACTGACTCAGATATATCTCTTTTACATCTGAGGATGTCTGTCGTGATGTTAAAGAGACTGAATCCATGTGTTGTGAGGAAGTCTGTGTCTCAAATTTTTTTTTTTTTATACTAAACCACTTAAATAAACACACAATAAAAGTAAAACAAAATAAAAATAAAAAAATGTACACGTTCTTATTATATTTACACTTTGAGTCACCAGCTCCAACTGAGCATGTGCAAGAATTTATAGAATAGTTCTATTTACACTTTGAGTCACCAGCTCCAACTGAGCATGTGCAAGAATTTACAGAATATACGTATATATGCATTTGTGATTGGCTAATGGCTGTCACATAATACAGGGGGAGTGGAAATTGACATAACTTTGAAATTTGTCAGAAAAAAAGCTGCTACTCATTTGATGTTCAGGCTAAGTGCTATTGTATTGTCTTTTTATCATGCCTCTGTTGATTATGCAAATCTACTGTATTTACATTACTGGTCCTTTAAATAAAAAATAATCTGAATCGCTTCACCGTATCTCATTATGACAAATTACTTTATGCTTAGACCTCAGAGACTCTCTCCAGAAGACAAGTTGGAGTAGAAACCTGCATCTGAATACCTATTTGTAAATAAGATTGTAAGAGGGAGAATATAAATAGTACCGGCATGTGACGTCTTTGCAGTGTTGAACATATATTATATAGACTTCAGATCATTTGTTTTATTTGTGCAGAAAAGCTTTCAAATAATTTTGATTGTTGTATCAAAGATACTGTATATGCCCCTTCCACATAGTGTTGGAATGTTTTAGTCTAGGAAATATTTATTGGCTGGTGCTACCTCTTATTTCACAGAAATGGCTTTTTTTTTTATCTGTTTGCAGATCTTCCTAAGACTGTGGATAAATTTCGACTTGAGGAGCCTAGCAAACTTCCAGCAAACTTGCCCAGTCCAACGACTCCTACAGCACCCGTAGCGCAGATGGAGGACAGACAGTCTGAGTGTGTGGTCTGCATGGAACAAGAGGTAATTGTCTTCAACCAATCGTGCATTCACCGTTTGGGGCTCCACGTATAAAAAAAGTATTGCAGTTAAAATTCTGTGCATTACACATTGACGTTAATAACCTAGCATTTATACTCAATAGCAGGAAAAAGAAGCACTAACACAGCTTGGTAAATGTAGAGAGTGGTGTTTGATAAAGTCACTAGCTGATATATATTATTGTCTTTGATCTCCTACAGGCCTTTGTTGTGAACTGATTATGGGCTAGATTTATTAAAGCCCTACGGCTGCAAATTCTCATAAGAACTTGCTCGCCGTATTTATCAAGCAGCGGTCACCAGACCGCCGCTTCCCTAACCTATTCGCCACCTCTAAGGTTGCGAAATTCAATCTCCTCGGTCTAGTCAGACCGAGGAGATTGACAGCTCCTGCCCGCGCTTGATTGGCTGTGCGCGGGCAGGGGGCGGGATTGCACGCAAGCGCAAAATTGCGCTTGTGTGCAATAGCGAATACCTGCGGGTAATTTCGCCCCGCCACAGGCGAGCTGAGGCATACAGGGGCGCGTATATACGCCCCTGTACGCCTCAGCTTTAATAAATCTAGCCCTATATAGCAGGGTTTGTAATGTTGGTTTTCATGCTTTACGAATGAACCTTAGATTAGATATCAGTTTACAATTGTGGTAATACTACTCTCCATGTAAGCATATGGGGCAAGATTTATCATTGCTATTCTCCTATATTTGCCACTAAAAATGCGCACACAAATAAATGCCCCTATTTATCATTCAAAAATGCGCCTAAAATTGGGCAAATTCGACTGTAAAATTCTCCCACGCTGTTCCCGTTCTCCTTGGCGCATATGTACCCTAAAAATGTATAATTTCTTTTCTCCTATAGCGGACTGACAAATGCGTGCTTTAAAGTTCTCCATAACTACTGTGGAGAACAGCATTCAAAATCTTTTTCTATACCAGATGTAGAAGCAATGTTACAAAAAAAAAAGGCTCAACAAGATTAAAAAATAATACAAAACACTGCGCGATATTAATGTGTATTGGAGTGCAGAAATAATATATAAAAAGGCACAAAAATAACATATAAAAAGAAGAGCAAAAATAGAATTGCAAAATAATGGAGACAGATCTATTTTTTTCCATGACTGTTTTTCGAAGAGGGACGTTAACAAAGCTACTAGCTTTGATAAATTTGAGCACACAGATGTTCTTTTCTAAAGGCAAGCGGAGAATTACCCGGAGAATTCTCCTTGCACTTGATAAATCTTGTTCATGGAGGCAGTAGGCTACACTATGGCATTAGATGAGGTACACTATGGCAATAGACGTTGTACTAAATGGCCTACAATATGGCACTAGATAGGGTTCTAGATGGGCTACACTACGGCACTAGATGAGGTATACTATGGCCTAGAAGGGGTACTAAATGGGCTACACTAGGGCACTAGATGAGGTATACTATGCCACTAGAAGGGGTATTAAATGGGCTACATTAGGGCACTGGATGGACTACACTAGGGCACTAGATAAGGTTCTAGATGGACTATACTATGGCCTCGATTTATCAAAGGCTTCGACTCATTACAACTGCAGGTTCTCACAAGAGAACCTATAGTCCATATTTATCAAGCAGTGGTCATCAGACCGCTGCTTCCCTAACTCTTTTCCACCTCTTAGGTGGAGAATTTCAATCTCCCCGGTCTCGTCCAACCAGGGAGATTGACAGCTCAGCCAATCACACCCAGGCAGGGGGCAGCATTGCATGCAAGCGCAAAATAGCATTCTCATGCAATGTTAAATCTCGCCAGGGGAATTCAGTCCGCTAGAGGTGAGCTGGGGCACATATGTACGCCCCTGTCTGCCATAGCTTGATAAATCGAGCCCTATGGCACTAGATAGGATTCTAGATGGGCTACACTATGGCACTAGATGGGCTACACTATGGCATTAGATGCGGTTCTAGATGGGCTACACTATGGCACTAGATGGGCTACACTATGAAATTAGATGGGGTTCTAGATGGGCTACACTATGGCACTAGATGGGCTACATTATGAAATTAGATGGGGTACTAGATGGGCTACAGGTGGCCTGTTGGACCTCCTGCTGTTGTGAGCATTGGTACTTTTGCAGCTGCTACATCTCGTATTGTTTGCCCCTGTCTCCACTACAATAGTGATCACATTTGAACATGAATGGCCTTAACCAGCCCTATGTATGGCTATAAAAACTTTGGTTGATTCATTGTGAATGCTGGAGAAAGTGGAGTTCCCTGTAGGTCCAAACACAGGTCAGCTTCAAAATAAAGTCAGCTTTCATAGTCAGCTTTCAGACTAATTAATGATAGTGTAACTCTTTCATGTTAATTTAATGGCCTGAATATGCTTTTCATGACTTCTCTCTCTTCCCCACCAGTCTCAGATCATCTTCCTGACCTGCGGGCATGTGTGTTGCTGCGCCCCCTGTGGAGATGCTCTTCACTCCTGTCCTCTGTGCCGTGGCGAAATTACCCAACGCATACGGATCTACCTCAGCACCTAAGATAGCAAGACTGCAAGAGTGAGGAGAGCATGTGGTATTGCTGAAAACCATGTGCCATAACGTGAAGGAAATGTTTATTTAATGGTATCTGGGTTACTATTTTCTGTACCCTTTGCTACTTGCAGAACTTCCTGTTTAGTATCCCAGCACTGTGAATAAGCGGTTGTATAAATGTCTGCTGAGTATAGCCTTCTGATACTGCTGGATATTTAGATAAAATAGATTCTTTTGTGCGCTTGGCTGTCTCCCCTACCTGGTGTGGTCACATATTACAGTAAATATAGACACTATATGTGTCTGAAGATGCACCTTCTGCACTTACTGATGGCTGTGAGTCTGCACTCACGTCTCTCATTAACTTGATATTGCAGTGAGTCTGCACTCACGTCTCTCAATCATTTAATATTGCTGTGAGTCTGCACTCACGTCTCCCATTAACTTGATATTGCAGTGAGTCTGCACTCACGTCTCTCAATTATTTAATATTGCTGTGAGTCTGCACTCACGTCTCTCAATCATTTAATATTGCTGTGAGTCTGCAATCTTGTGTATAATATTCTAAACGCGACTGTGAGTCTGCTCCATGTCTGAACTTAATATGGCTGTGAGTTTGCACTAGTGTCTATTTATTGTATAATATTACACTTCTGTCCTTAAACAATAAAAATATTTATTTGTGAAAACAGAACACTAGGATATAATCACAAATTTGCTTGGAGGGATTAACAATTCTTTTTCCCATCATTTAGCAGTCTTTCTGCTACTGTCATTTTGTCCGTCTTACATGGGTTATCTATTTGTCTCCTTCCTGCACTACATACATGTATGAGTCTAAGAAAATTACAAAGGGAACGATTTATGAAGCTGTAAATGCAGCTGTTTCTGCGCGAGCGAGGCGGCGGACAGCAATCATCACGATTGGATACAATTAGGATGATTGACACCCCCTGCTAGTGGCCAATTGGCCATGAATCTGCAGGGGGCGCATTGCAAAAGCATTTCACACTAAATGCTTGTGCAATGATAAATGCAGACAGCGTATGCTGTCGGAATGTATCTGCTACAGTGGATCATGTCCGCCCGTATCTTCATAAATCGTCCCCAAAGGGTCTGTGTCACGCTTGTTTGCATTGTGTGGCTGTAGGTTAGGGACCCATGCAGGAAGAGACCTTGACGTGGTCCTGGGCCTATCACCATGGCCAAATACGGTAACTAACTCTTACATTTTGCTTTTAATTTAGCTGTGTGCTTGCAAGAGAGTGCCAGACTTTCCATGTGTTGTGTTTATATATATACAGGTAGCCCTCAGTTTACGCCGGGGTTAGGTTCCAGAAGTAATGGTTGTAAATCGAAATCGTTGTAAATTGAAACCCAGTTTATAATGTAAGTCAATGGGAAGTGAGGGAGTTAGGTTCCAGGCCCCTCTCAAAATTGTCATAAGTAACACCTAATACATTATTTTTAAAGCTTTGAAATGAAGACTTTAAATGCTAAACAGCATTATAAACCTACTAAAATAATCAAACAACACAGAATATATAATTAAACTAAGTTAAATGAACAAAAACATTTGCTAAACAGCATGATAAACCTAATAAAATTATCACACAACACAGACTTCACTTGCATTTTTCTGCAAACAGTTCTTTCTATGCATTCCAATCTGGACTGATTTATAGACAGGAAGATCTTGTTCCTTTGCAAGCTGCTCGATAGTTCAGGTCTGGTTAAACTGGTTAATTTCAGCTTGCTTGGCTTGCATATTTTTGCTGCAAAACAAGCGAACAGCTCCACCTACTGGCTATTTTAATCAATGCACTGCTGCTCAATGCTTTTCAATAGCAGTCACATGACTGAAAAAAAGGTTGTTATTCTGAAACGGTGCAAATTGAACCGTTGTAAACCGAGGGCCACCTGTATATATATATAGATATATATATATATACTCATTCATAGAATTAGAGTATTTGTTTACATTTGTAAGCCACATGTAATAGGAACAGATCTATTATCTAGAGACCCTTCCAAAAAAATAATAATTATCAATTGCTTGTCTACACAGGTGATCAAGAACTGAACACAAACCAATCACAAGTAGCTTATGGGCGTACTCGCCAACCGCTACTTGTGTTCAGCTCTGGATCAGAAATGTATTGCTCCTTCTAAGATGAGTTTAATTATTTGTAGGTTTTAAACACATATTTATATTTAGGTAATAGTGAAAATGTATTGAAATAGTGTAATGTATTAGAATATTTTCTTGTTGCTTTTGTATCTCCATCTAACTGCAGCTTGGTGGCATGGAGTACAGGGGCATGGCGGATTTATAGGACTATTTAGGATAATTATATCACCTATGCTGTACTTTGGACATCCTAAAAAATCTGATCTATCCTCAATTTTAGTTCTTCAGACAGGAGTTGGGAAACCATGATTTGGCCTGAGATAGAAGATATACAAGCTAAAATCTCAAACTGCATCTGTCTTAATTTAAAGCCAAGCAGTTTTTCCTTAAAGGGATACTAATCCCAATTTTTTTCTTTCATGATTCAGATAGAGCATGCAGCTTTGTAATTTACTCCTATTATCATTTTTTTTGTTCTCTTGCTATCTTTATTTGAAAAAGCAGGAATGTAAGCTTACAAGCCGGCCCATTTTTGGTTCAGCACCCTGGATAGCGCTTGGTTGCATTTAGCCACCAATCAGCAAGCTGTACCCAGTTGCTAAACCAAAGATGGGCCGACTTGTAAGCTTACATTTTGGCTTTTTCAAATAAAGATAGCAAGAGAACGAAGAAAAATTGATAATAGGAGTAAATTAAAAAGCCTGATGAAACAGCATTATTGTTGCTGAGAAACACGTCGCTACTGCTACTCTCTGTGTAACAAATAAAGTATACACTTTTACACTATCCGTGCTCCTGGATTTTTACTTCTATTTGAGTTTGCGGTCTTCACTCGAACTGCATCCTTTTTGGCCTCGCCCGATTGGCTCATCCGGTCAGCTGCCTCTACGTCGGACGCATCCTGACGCCTCTCTGAGTCATACGGGCGACTGTGTGGGTCCCGTGCTGTACTGGACGGCACTCCGGTTGTGCCGCTACATCTGGTGAGTTGCCACTACTAGAGGCTCTGGATCCTCCTATTGCCTGATCTATTAGACTGTACTACTCGATGTGGCGCCTCTGTCTTTCCTCTACAGGTCTTCTTTGAATCATCTATCTACTAAGAGTGCGGCCTATCACGGACTTTTCTCTCCATCTGTTTACAGCCACAAGCGCACCTCCGGCTGGTATTTTTGTCATCTCTGCTTAAAATTGCTGCTCTATCTGAATCATGAAAGAAAACATTTGGGTTCAGTATCCCTTTAATTTACAGTAATTCTGAATACTGAGCAACTCCAGCTTTCGGACAAATAGTCAGGCAGTACATGATCTCATTCTGTCCCCTTGTAAGGATTTATAGCCATGCAAACCTTATGACTGTTAGGTTGTATATAATGTTATTTTATTTCAAATGTTTTAAACAAAAAAAAAAAGATTATACACTATACTAGTGAGGTAATAGGTACAGTGCAAATATTAAATAATCATTAACAAGCGATAGATTACAAACAAGTCACATTAGTTAGTTATACTAAACAGTCCACAAAAGAGTCGCTGCTTAATGTATGTACATAGAATAATATCCAACTTCATATTCATAAAGTAATGTTCTTTTTTTAGAGGGACGCTGTACTATATAATTTGTTTCACCCTAAATGTGTTCCAAATGACTTGTTATGCCTACTGCAGAGTGTTAAGTGTATGGGGAATTGTTACTTCATATTTATTTCTCTATTTGAAATAGATGTTTTTTTTCTCATTAAAACCATCACCTATTGTTTTCCAGCACATGTCCATAACAATGGGCTGAGCATGCAAGTAAAGCAGACCTGCTATTGTTATCTGTGTTAGGTATTGAAATGCAAATGATGGCCTACCCCACTGGGAGATTAATTAGTACTATTGTCTCCTGTTCATATAGCTTTTCTACAGAGAAAACAATTTAGGGTATAATGTCCCTTTTGTAATGTAGCTTAATGTCTCTGTCTCATCCTACCGCTGGGTTTGGAGAGTTTGAGTCGCTGGGATAAATTTATTAACAGTACTTCCAGTCTCACCAATTCCTATATTATTCTATGCAAATCTTCCATTAAAAGATAGAGAGGTGTGCAAACTTTATTAAGCAGCTTATTAAGTTTCATAGAAGACAATAGGATTTTTTGAGACTGGATAGTTCATAAGTGAATCTTCCTGTCTATGCAAATTGCTCATAATCCCACAGTACACCTATACTTAAGTTCTGGTTATAGAAAAGCTATGTACACAGTAGGGGTTGGAATACATAGATGCTAAAATGTTAAGTTTCCATTATACTCTCTATGTATATATAGAGAAAAAAATACATTGACTATAATACTGTAAAATTTCAGTGAACTGAATAGCATGTTTTGACACACATCACATATGATGACAATGTTATTTGTATTTTGCAATATTTTAGATATTTCGTTAAGTGACCTATAATTTTGGAAAATCATGTACAAAAAATGATGATCAATAAAACACAACCTTTTTTTTTACCCAAAAGAAATGTTCTGTATATTTGAGAAATGCAACATTTTTAAATCGGGGCACTAGAAGTATTTTACTGACAAATGACAGAGACTATACAAAGACATTAATTATCTTAAGTCATGCAATTAAAACTTGTGTGTAATCCAATAGCAGCTTAATTTGTTAAAATAAAAAACAAAATTTATGCTTACCTGATAAATGTATTTATTTCCGGGCATGGAGAGTCCATGACGTCATTCCAATTACTAGTGGGAAATTCAACTCCTGGTCAGCAGGAGGAGGCAAAGAGCACCCAGCAAAGCTGTTAAGTGTAACTTCCCTTACCCCTAATCCCCAGTCATTCAGCCGAAGGAAAATGGAAAAAGAAGAAACACAAGAGTGAAAAGGTGCATGAGATTTACTCAAAAAAACTGCCGATTATAATTAAAAAGAGAACGGGGTCGTGGACTCTCCATATCCGGAAAGAAATGTATCAGGTAAGACACTGAGAGTCCACAACGTCATTCCAATTACTAGTGGGAACCAATACCCAAGCTAGTGGACACGGAATGAACAGGGAGGGAGAAAAAGGCAGGAGGACCTAAACAGAAGGCACCACCGCTTGAAGAACCTTTCTCCCAAAGGAAGCCTCAGTCGAGGCAAAAGTATCACATTTGTAGAATTTGGAAAAAGTATGCAGAGAGGACCACATTGCCACCTTGCAAATCTGTTCAACAGAAGCTTCATTTTTGAAAGCCCAAGAAGAGGAGACAGCCCTAGTGGAAAGATAACAACTTTATATCCACAGAATGCATCGGCTCAAACGGAGCCTGCTGCAAAACTTATAGGGGGATATCTATCAAGCCGTCAACTTTTTTGAATTCGACGGCACCAATACACTTGCCTAACATCGCGGCCGCGGACCTGAATCCGATCTCCATATTTATTAAAAAAAAAGCCGTCAAAAAGCAGCACACCAAGTACGGGGCGATGAGCATCAGACTGTTGACTAACAGTGATCGATCTCGCGTCTATTTGTCTTCTTAACAATTTTATTTATACCTTGTCACTAAACGCCGCCACTATACTAAAATGTTTAAACCCTATCCCGCCGCTCCCGGACCCCACCGCCACCTAAATAAAGTTATTAACCCCTATCTTGCTGCTCCCCGACCCTGCCGCCACCTAAATAAAGTTATTAACCCCTATCCCGGACCCCGCCACCACCTAAATAAAGTTATTAACCCCTTTCTTGCTGCTCCCCGACCCCACCGCCACCTAAATAAAGTTATTAACCCCTATCCTGTCTCTCCCGGACCCCGCCGCCACCTAAATAAAGTTATTAACCCCTCCTAGTTAGTTAGTTATTAGCTTTCATCCTATTGGCTGATAGGATGAGAGCTGCTCAAATCCTATTGGCTGATTGGAACAGCCAATAGGATTTTAGCAGCTCTAATCCTATTGGCTGATTGGAACCTTTCAGCCAATAGGAATGCAAGGGACGCCATCTTGGATGACGTCACTTGCATTCAAGTTCCAGTTTACGGCGTCGACCGTATTGAAGAGGACCTCTGCGCCGGATGTCTTCAGGATGGACCCGCTCTATGCCGTCTGGATGAAGACTTCGCCGGATGGATGAAGATGGAAGAGGCCGCCCGGATAAAGACTTTTTGCAGTCCAGATGAAGACTTCTTGCCGGCTGGATGGATCCTTCTATCGGAACTTCAAGAACTGTAAGTGGATCGTCTGGAGTTAGTGTTAGGTTTATTTAATGGTTTTTTGGGTGGGTTTTATTTTTAGAGTATGGTCTGGGCAGTAAAAGAGCTAAATGCCCTTTTAAGAGCAATGCCCATACAAATGCCCTTTTCAGAGCAATGGGGAGCTTAGGTTATTTTAGATAGGGTTTTTATTTGGGGGGGGGGTTTGGTTCTGGGGGTGGTGGGTTTTTCTGTTGGGGGGCGTTTGTATTTTTTTTACAGGTAAAAGAGCTGATTTCTTTGGGGCAATGCCCCACAAAAGGTCCTTTTAAGGGCCATTGGTAGTTTAGTGTAGGCTAGGTTTTTTTTTTATTTTGGGGGGCTTTTTTATTTTTATAGGGCTATTAGAATAGGTGTAATTCTTTTTTATTTTTTATAATGTGGTGTGTGTTTTTCTTTCATGTAATTAGCAAGAGTCCATGAGCTAGTGACGTATGGGATATACATTCCTACCAGGAGGGGCAAAGTTTCCCAAACCTTAAAATGCCTATAAATACACCCCTCACCACACCCACAATTCAGTTTTACAAACTTTGCCTCCGATGGAGGTGGTGAAGTAAGTTTGTGCTAGATTCTACGTTGATATGCGCTCCGCAGCAAGTTGGAGCCCGGTTTTCCTCTCAGCGTGCAGTGAATGTCAGAGGGATGTGAGGAGAGTATTGCCTATTTGAATGCAGTGATCTCCTTCTACGGGGTCTATTTCATAGGTTCTCTGTTATCGGTCGTAGAGATTCATCTCTTACCTCCCTTTTCAGATCGACGATATACTCTTATATATACCATTACCTCTGCTGATTCTCGTTTCAGTACTGGTTTGGCTTTCTACAAACATGTAGATGAGTGTCCTGGGGTAAGTAAATCTTATTTTCTGTGACACTCTAAGCTATGGTTGGGCACTTTATTTATAAAGTTCTAAATATATGTATTCAAACATTTATTTGCCTTGACTCAGAATGTTCAACTTTCCTTATTTTTTCAGACAGTCAGTTTCATATTTGGGATAAATGCATTTGAATTAATCATTTTTTCTTACCTTCAAAAATTTGACTCTTTTTTTCCTGTGGGCTGTTAGGCTCGCGGGGGCTGAAAATGCTTCATTTTATTGCGTCATTCTTGGCGCAGACTTTTTTGGCGCAAAAATTCTTTTTCCGTTTCCGGCGTCATACGTGTCGCCAGAAGTTGCGTCATTTTTTGACGTTATTTTGCGCCAAAAATGTCGGTGTTCCGGATGTGGCGTCATTTTTGGCGCCAAAAGCATTTAGGCGCCAAATGATGTGGGCGTCTTATTTGGCGCTAAAAAATAAGGGCGTCGCTTTTGTCTCCACATTATTTAAGTCTTTTTTTTTCATTGCTTCTGGTTGCTAGAAGCTTGTTCTTTGGCATTTTTTTTCCCATTCCTGAAACTGTCATTTAAGGAATTTGATCAATTTTGCTTTATATGTTGTTTTTTCTCTTACATATTGCAAGATGTCTCACGTTGCATCTGAGTCAGAAGATACTACAGGAAAATCGCTGTCTAGTGCTGGAGCTACCAAGCTAAGTGTATCTGCTATAATTTTTGGTATCTGTTTCTCCAGCTGTTGTTTGTATTGCATGTCATGACAAACTTATTAATGCAGATAAAATTTCCTTTAGTACTGTTACATTACCTGTTGCTGTTCCATCAACATCTAATTTTCAGAGTGTTCCTGATAAACATAAGAGATTTTATTTTTTAAAATCCATTAAGAAGGCTATGTCTGTTATTTCTCCTTCTAGTTTACATAAAAGTCTTTTAAAACTTCTCTTTTTTCAGATCAATTTTTAAATGAACATCATCATTCTGATACTGATAATGGTTCTTCTGGTTCAGAGGTTTCTGTCTCAGAGGTTGATACTGATAAATCTTTGTATTTGTTCAAGATGGAATTTATTCGTTCTTTATTTAAAGAAGTATTAATTGCATTAGAAATAGAGGATTCTGGTCCTCTTGATACTAAATCTAAACGTTTAAATAAGGTTTTTAAATCTCCTGTAGTTATTCCAGAAGTGTTTAATCTCCCTGATGCTATTTCTGAAGTAATTTCCAGGGAATGGAATAATTTGGGTAATTCTTTTACTCCTTCTAAACGTTTAAGCAATTATATCCTGTGCCATCTGACAGATTAGAGTTTTTTTGGGACAAAATCCCTAAGATTATGGGGCTGTCTCTACTCCTGCTAAATGTGCTACTATTCCTACGGCAGATAGTAATTTATTTAAGGATCCTTTAGATAGGAAAATTGAATCCTTTCTAAGTAAAGCTTACTTATGTTCAGGTAATCTTCTTAGACCTGCTATATTTTTTGCGGATGTTGCTGCAGCTTCAACTTTTTGGTTAGAAGCTTTAGCGCAACAAGTAACAGATCATAATTTTATAGCATTATTATTATTCTATATCATGCTAATAATTTTATTGGTGATACCATCTTTTGATATCATTAGAGTTGATGTCAGGTATATGTCTCTAGCTATTTTAGCTAGAAAAGCTTTATGGATTAAACTTGGAATGCTGATATGTCTTCTAAGTCACCTTTGCTTTCCTTTTCTTTCCAGGGTAATAAATTATTATTTCAGCTGTTTCTGGAAGGAAGGGAACTTTTTTACCAAAAGATAAAAAATCTAAGGTAAATTTAGGTCTAATAATCATTTTCGTTCCTTTCCTCACAATAAAGAACAAAAGCCTGATCCTTCATCCTCAGGAGCGGTATCAGTTTGGAAACTATTTTCAGTTTGGACTATATCCAAGCCTTATAGAAAACCTATAGCCAGCTCCTAAGTACCCATGAAGGTGCGGACCTTATTCCAGCTCAGCTGGTATGGGGCAGATTACGTTTTCTTCAATTTTGATCAATTCCGTTCTCAATTTCTGGTTTCAGAACATTGTTTCAGAAAGGTACAGAATTGGCTTCAGTTAAGGCCTCCTGCTAAGAGATTTTTTTCTTTCCCGTGTCCCAGTTAACACAGCAAAGGCTCAGCATTTCTGAAATGTGTTTCAGATCTAGAGTTGGCTGGAGTAATTATGCCAGTTCCAGTTCTGGAACAGGGGCTGGGGTTTTATTTTATCTCTTCATTGTACCAAAGAAGGTCAATTCCTTCAGACCAGTTCCGGATCTATCAATATTGAATCGTTATGTAAGGATACCAACATTCAGTTTCTGTAGGACTGTCCTGCCTTTTGTTTAGCAAGGGCATTATATGTCTACAATAGATTTACAGGATGTGTATCTGCATATTCCGATTCATCCAGATCACTTTTAGTGTCTGAGATTCTCTTTTTAGACAAGCATTACCAGTTTTGTGGCTCGACCGTTTGGCCTAGCCTCAGTTCCAAGAATTTTTTTCAAAGGTTCTCGGTGCCCTTCTTTCTGTAATCAGAGAACAGGGTTTTGGTATTTCCTTATTGGACGATAACTGGGTACTTGCTCAGTCTTCTCATTTTCGAAGAATCTCATACGAATCGACTTGTGTTGTTTCTTCAAGTTCATGGTTGGAGGATCAATTTACTAATCAGTTCATTGATTCCTCAGACAAGGGTAACCTTTTTAGGTTTCTAGAATAGATTCAGTGTCTATGACTCTGTCCTTGTCAGACAAGAGAAGTTAACATTGATTTCAGCTTGTCAAAACCTTCAGTCACAATTATTCCCTTTGGTAGCCTTATGCATGGAAATTTTAGGTCTTAGGACTGCCGCATCAGATGCGATCTCCTTTGCTCGTTTTCACATGCGACCTCTTCAGCTCTGTATGCTGAACCAATGGTGCAGGGATTACTCAAAGATATCTCAATTAATATCTTTAAACCGATTATACGACACTCTCTGACATGGTGGACAGATCACCATCGTTTAGTTCAGGGGGCTTCTTTGTTCTTCCGACCTGGACTATAATCTCAACAGATGCAAGTCTTACAGGTTGGGGAGCTGTGTGGGGGTATCTGACGGCACAAGGGGTTTGGGAATCTCAGGAGGTGAGATTTCCGATCAATATTTTGGAACTCCGTGCAATTTCAGAGCTCTTCAGTCTTGGCCTCTTCTGAAGAGAGAGTTGTTCATTTGTTTTCAGATAGACAATGTCACAACTGTGGCATACATCAATCATCAAGGAGGGACTCACAGTCCTCTGGCTATGAAAGAAGTATCTCGAATTTTGGTTTGGGCGGAATCCAGCTCCTGTCTAATCTCTGCGGTTCATATCCCAGGTATGGACAATTGGAAAGCGGATTATCTCAGTCGCCAAACGTTGCACCTGGGCGAATGGTCTTCACCCAGAGGTATTTCCTCAGATTGTTCAAATGTGGGAACTCCCAGAAATAGATCTGATGGCTTCTCATCTAAACAAGAAACTTCCCTGGTATCTGTCCGGATCCAGGGATCCTCGGGCGGAGGCAGTGGATGCATTATCTCTTCCTTACAAGTGTCATCCTGCCTATATCTTTCCGCCTCTAGTTCTTCTTCCAAGGGTATTCTCCAATATTCTAAAGGAATGCTCGTTTGTCCTGCTGGTAGCTCCAGCATGGCCTCACAGGTTTTGGTATGCGGATCTTGTCCAGATGGCCTCTTGCCAGCTGTGGACTCTTCCGTTAAGACCAGTCTTTCTGTCTCAAGGTTCTTTTTTCCATCAGGATCTCAAAACCTTAATTTTAAGGTGTGGAGTTTGAACGCTTGATTCTTGGTCAAAGAGGTTTCTCTGACTCTGTGATTGATACTATGTGACAGGCTCGTAAATCTGTATCTAGAGAGATATATTATAGAGTCTGGAAGACTTATATTTCTTCAGGATGGTTTAGATAAAGGTTTGTCCGCAAGTTTCTTGAAAGACAAATCTCTGCTCTTTCTGTTCTTTTTCACAGAAGGATTGCTAATCTTCCTGATATTCATTGTTTTGTACAAGCTTTGGTTCGTATAACACCTGTCATTAAGTCAATTTCTCCTCCTTGGAGTTTGAATTTGGTTCTGGGGGCTCTTCAAGCTCCTCCTTTTGAACCCATGCGTTCTTTGGTCATTATATTACTTTCTTGGAAAGTTTTGTTTCTTTGGCCATCTCTTCTGCCAGAAGAGTCTCTGAATTATCTACTCTTTTTTGTGAGTCTCCTTTTCTGATTTTGCATCAGGATAAGGCGGTGCTGCGAACTTCTTTTGAATTTTTTACCTAAGGTTGTGAATTCTAACAACATTAGTAGAGAAATTGTGGTTCCTTCATTATGTCCTAATCCTATGAATTCTAAGGAGAAATCATTGCATTCTTTGGATGCTGTTAGAGCTTTGTAATATTATGTTGAAGCTATTAAGTCTTTCCGAAAGACTTCTAGTCTATTTGTCATCTTTTCCGGTTCTAGAAAAGACCAGAAAGCTTCTGCCATTTCTTTGGCATCTTGGTTGAAATCTTTATTTCATCATGCCTATGTTGAGTCGGGTAACACTCCGCCTTAAAGGATTACAGCTCATTCTACTAGGTTAGTTTCTACTTCCTGGGCGTTTAAGAATGAAGCTTCGGTTGATCAGATTTGCAAAACAGCAACTTGGTCCTCTTTGCATACTTTTATTAAATTCTACCATTTTGATGTGTTTTCTTCTTCTGAAGCAGTTTTTGGTAGAAACGTACTTCAGGCAGTGGTTTCAGTTTGAATCTTCTGCTTATGTTTTTTCATTAAAAATTTTATTCTGGGTGTGGATTATTTTCAGCAGGAATTGGCTGTCTTTATTTTATCCCTCCCTCTCTAGTGACTCTTGTGTGGAAAGATCCACATCTTGGGTAATCATTATCCCATACGTCACTAGCTCATGGACTCTTGCTAATTACATGAAAGAAAACATAATTTATGTAAGAACTTACCTGATAAATTCATTTCTTTCATATTAGCAAGAGTCCATGAGGCCCGCCCTTTTTTGTGGTGGTTTTGATTTTTTTGTATAAAGCACAATTATTCCAATTCCTTATTTTATATGCTTTCGCACTTTTTTCTTATCACCCCACTTCTTGGCTATTCGTTAAACTGAATTGTGGGTGTGGTGAGGGGTGTATTTATAGGCATTTTAAGGTTTGGGAAACTTTGCCCCTCCTGGTAGGAATGTATATCCCATACGTCACTAGCTCATGGACTCTTGCTAATATGAAAGAAATGAATTTATCAGGTAAGTTCTTACATAAATTATGTTTTTCGTAATTTTTTTTTTTTTTTTTTTTGTAAGTTAGCGTTTATTTTTTTTGTAGTTTAGTAATTTTTAATAAGGTTAAATAGTAGATTTAAGGTTTTTTTAATATGTAATTTAGTTAATTTAGTTACTTTAATTGGTAGTTTAAGTGTAGGATAATAGTTAGGGTAGGTTAATTAATAGTTTAAAAATAGTTTATTTTAATTCTACAGGTAAGTTTAAATTTATTTTAAGATAGGGATGTGGTAATTTTTTTTTTTAAATATCTTTATTTTTGTGTGCCACGTTCAGGAAGACCATTACAACATATATGCAGTACAACCATCAAATGATAATTCAACAACATTCTTTTCAACAAGAGAGACTAGTTTGAACCAATTGTGCCCCTAGCTATAGGGCAGCTAAGGCTTACATGGTGAATACGATACCATTCAATAGAGTAACTAGACCTGTGTAGCATGATTTAGTCCTCCCTTAGGGCACTTTTTGTAACATACAAACAAGACAAACAGATTCTAATAACCTAATTAAACAATAATATTTGCCAACTCGGATTGCTCACCTCTTCTCCCCCCTCCTTCAGTTCCTAGCTAGTCGAATACCCACTCCCCTCTCAAATTGGCTTCAAGTATGTACTCCGTGTTTTTAAATGGTGTTATAATGATCTTTTGTAGCGCTGTTGGGAGTGTGTGTATGAAGGGTTCCCACTTAGTGACGAAAGATTTAACTCTCTTAGTCATGTCACCTAGACCGTCTGATTGTTCGATAAACATTTGGTTAAGCAATGTCTGTCTCAGCTGTGTTACAGTAGGTGGATTACGTTTGAGCCAGTTTTGGAATATTAAACGCCTGGCTACCAAAACTATGTTAGAGGTGAATATCTTAAGTTGTCTTGGGACATCCCCAAAATCTAACAGTACAATGTTTCTAAATGTTAGTTCAGGGATGTGGGAATGTGTGTTCAGAGTCGCCCAGTAGTTTGTCATTTTCCAAAATTTTACTAACTTGGGGCAGCTCCACGTCATGTGCTTAATATCTGCATCTTTCTTCCCGCACTTTGGGCATTTGTCGTCTCTGTCAGTTCTCCATTTTTGGTATTTCTTGGGTGTTATGTAACTGTCATGCATGAGCTTGAAATGTGATTCCCTTACATCTGAAGAGAGAGTGGCTCGTTTGACCTTAAGGATACTCTCCTCTATGTCTTTACCAGTGACTACCTCCCCCAACAAAGAGCTCCAAACCTCAGCAATCTTACTGCTGCACGATGTGTTAGTTGAGTTGTTCAGGTTCTTATAAAGTGGGGAAATGGATGTGTTGCCCTGCTCTGCTAACTGCATTACTTGTTTAATATGCAATTGTGTAGCTTCCTGGTTTTCCTTTTGTAGTGCTGTGTGGTAGTGCCTAGTCTGGAGGTACGCATAGTGGTGTGTGCTGGGCATCCCAAATGTCCGTCTCAAGTCTTCAAATGATTGCATGTGTTCCCCCCCTGGTGTCAGGGTCTGGCCCACTGTTCTTAATCCTAACTCTCTCCATCGAGCAAATGCTTCAGAAGTGATACCCGCAGGGAATTCGGGGTTCCCTCCCCAGGGCAAGTAGGTCAGCAGTCTATTGTTACCTCCCAAATATTTGCAGGCCAACCTCCAGGCTCTCGCAGGTTGACTTAGCAGATCAATGTCCGTCAAATGTTTAGTAGCTTGCGAGTGTGTCAAGTGTGGTATCATGTCTAATGTCCAGGGTTTTATTAGTGTATTCTCTAATTTAATGTTTGGGCAAAGTTGGGCAATGCTAAGCCTCCCATCTCTCGGGCCGCCGTGAGCTTTAAGTAACTGACCCTATGTTTCTTATTAGTCCAAACAAACTGAAGGACCATATGGACCACATTTTGCAGATCTGACTTTTTAAGGAGAAAGGGTAGTGTCTGAAAAAAATAAAGCATTTTCGGGAAAAATATCATTTTTATGAGTCCCACTCTACCACAGAGGGACAGTGGGAGCGGGGACCATGCTTTAAGCATATTTTTCAAGTTTCTCAGCAGGGGGCCATAATTTATCGAGTACCACCTCCGTGGGTCGGTATGAAGGGTTATTCCCAAATATTTAAAGTTTCCTTCAACCACCTTAAAATCAAAGTTTGGGATTTGCCTATCACCTTTGGCAAGTAACCATATTAATTCTGTTTTGTCTGTATTAATCACGTACCCTGAGATCTTACTAAACTCCTCAATCAACTCCATCACCTTAGGAATATTCCTACAAGGGTCTTGGATAAACAGTACCATATCATCGGCAAAAAGCGAGACATGTGAGACAGTGTCTCCTATCTGCATTCCTTCCAATTGTGCCCTATTTTTCCACGCCAGGGGTTCAATCGCAATATCAAAAAGAAGCGGAGACAGGGGGCAACCCTGTCTCGTGCCTCTATGGAGCATAAAGGGTGGAGTAGCCGTCCCATTCACAAGAATGGAGGCCTGCGGGACCTTGTATAAGTTGGATATCGCCTTCACAAATTTACCTTCTATCCCCATTTTTCCAAGTGTGTGAAAAAGATGTTCCCATAGGACCTTATCGAAAGCTTTTTCAGCATCGATCAGTAACAAGGCTGCTTCCCTATGGTTTCTCCTTTCCTTATTGTCTTGTGAGACCTTCCAATAGTACTGTATGATTGTTTGAACTTTCCTGATATTGAGTACCGAGGATCGTCCTTTAACAAAACCTGTCTGGTCACTGTGAATTAGTGACGGCAGAACATTAGCTAGTCTATTTGCTAGGATTTTTGTAAGGATTTTATAATCCTGATTTAACAGGGATATAGGCCGATAGGATTGGGGTAGAAGAGGGTCGCGACCTTCTTTTGGTATAATACTGATGTGGGCTTCTGCAAATCTAGCCGATGGCACCACTGTATCATCCAATAGTCCATTAAATAGCCTTGCAAGAGTCTCAGCTATATCTGGCCCCATAATTTTGTAGAACTCCGCCGGCAGCCCGTCCGGGCCGGGGGACTTCTCCAATTTCAAATCTTTAATTGTGTCTACAATTTCCTCTGGGGTAATGGGGGAATTAATTCCTCTGAGTTGGTCTTGTTCTATTTGTGGCAGCTGAATGGGGCCCCAAAATCTGTCTCTATCAGAGTCATGTATATGTTGTTTAGAATAGAGACCTCTATAGAAATTGGTGAATGCATTTTGAATGTCTGATTCCCTATTAAGTATGGCGGCTCCTTGTTTAATCGCTAGGATTGAGCTTCTCTTTCTGGTCAGTCTAGTCACTCTAGCTAGTAATTTCCCAGTTTTACTTCCAAACCTGTAATATTTAGCTTGCGTTTTGGAATAAGCTCTATTAGTTTGTTGGAAGATGTAGTTATCTCTAAGTGTTTTAGCTTCCTTATATTTATATCTGGTTGTGGTGGTGGGATTTCTGAGGTATCTGTTCCTAGCATTTATAAGGCGTACTAAAAGCTGTTCTGTTTTTTGCTTGTTTTGTTTTTTAATTGATGCAGCATAAGTTGATATGGTTCCTCTCAGAACTGCCTTGGCCGTTTCCCAAAATAGGAGAGGGTCGTCTATGTGTTCTCTATTAAGGTCCATGTATGTGTGCCATTCTCCAAGAATATGCCTATAGAAGTTTGGGTCTCTATATAGGTAAGTTGGGAAAATCCATTTATTAGGTGTGCGAGCATTGCCACCCGCGTAGAGCTTGATCTCTATAGGAGCGTGGTCAGAGATTGTAATAGGGTCCACCACAGCCTCTGCAACTCTTGGGCAGAAGCTCGAGGAAACTAGAAAATAGTCTAATCTAGAAAGAGTATCTTTTGCCACAGACATACATGTGAATTCTCTACTCTCTGGGTGTTTGGCTCTCCACACATCTTGCAAGTTCAGAGATCTCGCCAATGTGCGTATAATCAGTGACTCCTTTTTTGAGTTCTGTACTCTTTGTGCTGAAGGGGTGTTTCTGTCTGGATTAGAAAATCTGTCAGCGGGGACCTGTGGGGCTATGTTAAAATCACCTCCAATGAGGAGAGGTAAGGTGGTAAAGTTCAACATTTCTGAGTGTAGTGTCTTCCAGAACATTTGCTTCTGGGTTTGCGGTCCATATACACCAACTAACGCAAAAGACAACCCCCCGGTTTCTAGCTGAATCATGATATATCTACCTTCTTGATCAATTAGTGTTTTGGTAATAGTGTATTGCAAGGATTTCTTGAACAGGACCGCCACCCCTCTAGCCCTTCTCTGTTCATATGGCGTATAGATAACCTCTCCCACCCAACTCTGCCTCAACTTCTGGTGCCCTAATTGTGAAAGATGTGTCTCTTCCAGAATAGCAATGTCGGTTCCTCTAGAGTGTAAATACCTTAATATTGATCTACGCTTTTGCGGGGACGTAATACCTCCCACATTCCAACTCATGATAGACAGGTTACTACATGACATGAGGGACTGTATTATGTGCTGGATATGCAGATGTGTGTGTTATTGTGGGGAGAGGTGCTATGACAGTTGTGAAATACCTTGGGAGATTCGTTAGTTTTGTGACAATGGTCTTCCGTTTATGACTTATTCCCCCCCTCACTGGTTCCCCGGGAGAGAGGCAAGCATCCTGTTGGCTAGAAAAAAAAAAAGTTAAGTAAATAACATAAAAAACTGTATTGAACAAACAATGACATTTCTATCAAGTCACACCAATTTTCCTTCAACACTAGATTGGTGTGCATAGTGCAATTTTGTGTGTGCAGTACACTTCCCCCTGGAACTAGATTCCCTGATATAAGGCAAGTTCACATTCTCTTAGTTCCCATTCTCTCCTTCTCTTTTCTATTTTATTCCTTTCCTTTTTGTGGGCAGTTTCAGCCCAAGAAATTAAGCCACTTAGGGATGTCTTAAATGTAGCGTTGTTCCCCATCTAATATGAGTGATTGGTTACCTCCCCAGATCCCTTTTCTAGCATCTACAATAAGTACATAAGAATACAGGGGAGGATCTCTTTCTAACTCTCCATTTCAGGCTTACGACAATTAGTGGTCATTTATATGGACTGCAACCCTACAGGTGCTGAATGTCTTCTCACTGACCAGGTCTAATAGTCTTTTGGAAAGGGCTCCTCTTACTTCACTAAGATCAGCATTACCTAATTTATCATGAATATTACGGCATCTTAACTAAGAAAATTTTAGGTATATGTAGTGTAACATAACAATAACAAAAGTATGAACTGTTGAACAAATATGAAAAGGAAAAACATCAAACCATCTCCATGGTAGGAGTACTTGCTAAATAGTTGACCTATTGTTGGTCTAGGTTTGTCCCTCTCTTATAAGTTATATGCCAGATAATAAGAGTTTTTATTTATTGTCTCTTGGGACTCATCTACACCCTCTCAGGTGCCATTTGCTGCAGGATCTGCTTCCTGTCTCAGGAATTTCTGGAGTTGTCTAGGGTCCTCAAAGAATTTAACCCCTTGCTGGGTCTGAAGCTTAAGTTTCACAGGGAACATTAAGGAAAAGGTGCGACCAGCCTCTGTTAGTGATTTACAATAAGGCGAGAACTCCCTTCTCCTTCTAGATATTTCCGCTGAGTAGTCTTGGAATATTAGAATCTTCTTCCCCTCAAAACTTAGGGGCGAGGACTGGCGATAGGCTCTCAGAAGTAGAATTTTGTCCTTGAAATTAAGATATCGGATCATTACTTGCCATGGCCCTCTAACATTCTTCTGATCTTGACTAGAGCTACCTACTCTATGAGCTCTCTCAACAATACATGGTATGTCTTCAGGCCTCAGGTGTAGCAAAGTGGGTAAGGTACGTTCAGCAAACTCAATTAAGTCTGTATTTGGCACGGTTTCTGGGAGACCAACAATGCGCAGGTTGTTGCGCCTCGAGCGGTTTTCGAGGTCATCAACTTTATCTAGCAATAACTTGTTCTGGGCCTCAAGTGCTCTGATCTTTGTAGAACTTTCTCTTTGCAGGACTTCTCCATCTCCAACTCTCTGCTCCACATGTTGGAGCCTAGATGAGAAAGACTTAAAATCAGATGAGAGTGAGTCCATCCCTGTCTGTAGCTGCTCTATCTTGGGTAGAAATAGGGCCGAGATTTGAGAAACAATTGGGTGGGTGTCCGTCAGACCCTCATCCATAATCTCTGCGGTCATGTTTTCTGCAGCGTGTACCTCGGCAGCAACTTTAGATTTCCTTTCTTGGTGTTTCTGCCTATTAGACATGATGCCGGTAGTTTTGACGTAGCTGGAGTAGTATTTCTGCATGCACCTATCCGGAGTCTTATTCTCGCCCCCAGTAGTGAAAATCAGACAGATAAAAGAGTCTCTAGGCCCAGCTATTATTTGTTGGTGTTCTGGTCTCCTTTAGGTAGCTTGTGCCTCTAACGTTTATACATTTGCAGAATGTAGGGGTTCAGTGCACTGCATGTTTTTTTATATCATATTCGGTCGTTTTTCAGCATCTTCCCACCCCAGAAGGCCCCAGGGGGATGCCCGCATATCTAGCAAGTTCAATGCAGTGAGTTATCCGAATGGCAGTAAGAGGAAAAACATATATATATATACCGCTGGGCAAAAGAAGTTATCCAATCTAACACACAGTCTCTTCTATGTCTTATTGTCTACCTCTTGTGTATCAGGTTCTAGTGCAGTGTCTTTTGAAAAAAAAAAAAAATGCGTATGGCTGTGGCCACGTGTAGCGGTAGCTGGGGACCAGATTAAATTGCGTAGTTCTTTTTTCCTTTCCTATTAGCCTGCTCACCATCTGAGAATTATGTCTTCCACCTTTCCTAAGCCCTTTCCTCAGCTTTACCGGGGGTCGGTGGCTATTAGTAATGCTTTCTGCCGCAAGGCCCTTGTGTTATGTCTTTTTCAAGTTCCCCAGCAGGATAGAAGGTAAAGTGGGTAAAATGGTGGCCGGAGCGCCGCTTTGCAACTCACCACCAGCTGCCCTCACTGTCCGTGCTTATCTCTCACCCTCAAATGGTATGTCCTGCCAGACCAGCCACACCAGAACCGACCGCTGTCCTTCTTTCCTCTGCCGTCCTGTTGTTTCCCTGACCGTTGCCCCGGTCTCTCGCCTTCCGCTTTAATTCTTTTAATCCTCTCCGGTGGGGGAGCAGGTCTACTGTGCTCCTTGTTATTTGATGCCGGGCAGGTGTTTGGAATAGTTCTGCCAAGGATTCTAACTTATTCGGCCGTAGTTTTGTTGAAAGGCTTAAGTTGTGGGCTAGTGTTCCCGGAGCTCCACAAACTTGCGTCCTCTCACATCGGCCGCCCACCGGAAGTCCTCGGGATGTGGTAATTTTAATTTAAAGTTAGCGGCTTGTTAGGTTTAGGGGTTAATAGCTTAATTTAGTTTATGGCGATGTGGGGGCTGGCGGTTTAGGGGTTAATAGGTTTAGTTAGTGGTAGTGATGTGGGAGGCCAGAGGTTTATGGGTTAATGCATTTATTTAGTGGCGGCGAGGTCCAGGCGCGGTGGGATAGGGGTTAATAACTTTATTTAGGTTGCGGCGAGGTCCAGGAGCGGCAGGATAGGGGTTAATAACTTTATTTAGGTTGCGGCGAGGTCCAGGAGCGGCGGGATAGGGGTTAATAACTTTATTTAGGTTGCGGCGGGGTCCAGAAATGGCTGAATAGGGGTTAATAACATTATGTAGTTGGCGGCGATGTCGGGCGGCAGATTAGGGGTGTTTAGACTCGGGGCTTATGTTAGGGTGTTAGGTGTAAACGTAACTGGTTTTCTACCATAGAAATCAAAGGGATATCTGGCAGCATCGAACATAAGCTTTCACTGCTTTCAGACTCCCATTGTTTCCTATAGTATCCGCTGCCTCCAGGGTGGCGGATTGAAAACCAGGTACGCTGGTCCAGAATAGCCGTGAGAGACCTGTTAACTATTTGATAACTTTTAAAAAGTGTCAAATAGAGCCGAATGTGTATTCGGAACATCTGTAATGACGTAAGCATCGATCTGTGACGGATTGAGACCGGTGGATCGTATGTTACGTCACAGATTTCAAATTTTGCCGGTCTGTAGGCTTTGATAACTAGGTAGGATCAAGCTCACAACAATTACGCTGCGGAATTCCAGTGTATTTGCGGTTGACGGCTTGATAGATATCCCCCAAAGTATTAGGTTAAGGCTCCACAAAGGAGCAACAGGTTTAAACACAGGCCTCATTCTAACCAGGGCCTGAACAAAAGCTTGGACATCTGGTAAGTCTGCCAGATGTTTGTGCAAAAGGATAGATAATGCAGAAATCTGACCCTTTAGAGTACTGACCGACAAACCCTTCTCCAGGCCATCCTGAAGAAAAGATCAAATCTGGGGGGAATCCTTACCCGGCTCCAGGAGAACCCTTTAGATTCACACCAATAAAGATATTTACGCCATATCTTATGGTAAATCTTGCGAGTAACTGGTTTGCAAGCCTGAAGCATAGTTTCAATGACCGCTTCAGAAAAATCACGTCTAGATAGAACTAGGCGTTCAATCTCCAAGCAGTCAGCTTCAGAGAATCTTGGTTTGGATGGAGGAAAGGACCCTGAATTAGAAGGTCCTTCCTCAAAGGTAACCTCCAAGGAGGTAGAGATGACATCCATACCAGATCTGCAAACCAGATCCTGCGAGGCCATGCAGGAGCTATTAGGATCACCGATGATCTCTACTGTTTGATACGAGCAATGACTCGTGGAAGGAGAGCAAACGGAGGAAACAGATATGCTAGAGAGAACATCCAAGGAACCGCTAGAGCATCTATCAGAATGACCTGAGGATCTCTTAACCTTGAACTGTACTTTGGAACTCCCCACCTGAGGGTTATCTGAGAGAACACTTTCGGATGGAGAGCCCACTCCCGGGATGAAAAATCTGTCTGCTCATAAAGTCCGCTTCCCAGTTGTTCACACCTGGAATGTGGATGGCTGATAGAAGGCAGTTGTGAGCTTCCGCCCATTGCAGAATGCGAGTCACCTCCTTCATGGCTAAGGAATTCCGAGTCCCTCCCTGGTGGTTGATGTAAGCCACTGAGGTGATTTTGTCCGACTGAAATCTGATAAACCGGACTAAAGACAGTTGAGGCCACGATGATAGGGCATCGTAGATAGCTCTCAACTCCAACATGTTATTGGAAGAGAGGACTGTTCCCGAGACCACAGGACCTGAGCCTTCAGAGAACCCCAAACAGCACCCCAGCCTGACAGGCTGGCGTCCGTAGTCACAATCTCCCAGGAATTTCTCAGGAAGCAAGTGCCCTGAGATAGATGCTCCTGAAACATCCAACACAAGAGAAAGTCTCTTGTTAGGGGGTCCAGATTTATCCTCTGTGACAAATCTGAATAGTCTCTGTTCTATTGACAGAGCATGCAAAGCTGCAGCGATCGCAGATAAAACTGAGCAAAAGGGATGATGTCCATGGATGCCACCATCAGACCAATCACCTCCATGCACTGAGCCACTGATGGCCGAAAGGCAGACTGGAGAGAAAGGCAGGAAGCAAGAAGAAGACTGGTAAGAGAAGTGTGATACGAGGAGGGGACTGGTGGTTTCCGGTGGGAGGAGCTGTTCAGGAGTGCAAGCTGAGGCTGGCGTGCTGCACTGAGAACGGACAGCCCTTTACATCTCGCTCCTGTAGCCATTTCTCCCGTTGTTGGTGTGAATAGCACCCTAGGGAGTGGGGCAAATTCATCCAGGCCCAGGCAGGGAAACCGCAAAAGACTTTACCAACGGCTTTCAGTCTGAGCCGCAACTTCACTGTGGTATGGAAATGGTGAAAAAAGGCTAAATAAAATTCCAAAGCTGGTGCCTAAAGTCAATATCTACACTTACCGTACAGAGCGCAAGGTCCTAGCTGTCAGTGGTAGTGTCCGGTGAACTACGGGAGTCGTGCAGTGCTGGAGCCTTGCAGCGTATTGACCGGTGGACGGAGCTATTGTGGAGCCGAGAAGAGAGCCGGGCCCGCTGTGGGGTGGATATACCTCCTAGGGCACGTGGGGTGAGACAAAAATTCCCCGGGCCATTCCAGGTCTTGCTATCGGATAGCGGCTGGGTACAGCAAAAGAGAAGTACTGTCCAATCCGGAGCCTGCATCAAGGTCGAGCCTCCCTAACCCTCCAATAGGGAGCGGAGGTGTGTAAAGATTGTGACGTCACTCGCCCCATACAGACAGCACACGAGAGCAGCGTGCGACTCATCTAGGCGGAAGAGAAGATCCGCAGGTCCCAGTTGAATTTGCGGCATAAACACTACGCTTGATGGGCAGCGGGAACTCTGTAAGTGTTTAACCCTTCTGAGCCCACGGGGTTGGGTGGCCCTTGATATATAGACACATTTACTGGGTAAAGTAGAGGCCCCGGTGCTATTACAGGGAAAGTGGATCCAGTGCCCCTGCTATTGTTTGCCTCAAGGGAACTTGCCTGGAAGAGGGGTCTTGTCTGGTGGTAACTTGTCGTTTTACACTGGTTGTTGGTGTTTTTCTCTAACCTATTGCATCTTGCTGTATGTATCAGGCAGCTAATGCTGTAGAAGAACTTTATCATATCACTGAATAGCAAGTCACAGAACTTTCTTTCTCCCCTCAGGAGTGGGGGTTAGAACTGTAATTGGAAGCCCCTAACAGTATCTGTGGAAGGGGGAAATAAGATCAAAAAGGGAAGGAAAAGAAGGAAGAGAAGGAGGAAAAGAAATAAGGAAAAAAAAATAATTTTTTTTTTTGCTTGTTATACATAACTGATATTTTCTGTATTAAACTGAGACCTAGAGAGATAGATAGCTGGATTAAAAACTGTCCTAAATTGATTAGAAGATTAAGCTAAAGGTTATTATCTAAGGGGAAAGTATTGAGAATATTTCATTGTTCTGAGTTAGCCTGCTTGTGTATACCTAGTCATTTGTTGCAAACGTGGTGATATGTATCTTTGCAGTATATAAATGTCAATGCAACGTTTTTTCACATTTCTCCTTTAAGTAGGCTAGCGCCCGAATGAAGGTAATTAATTCTGGGCGTGTAAATCTAGATTAATCTAGTTTATAAGCATCTTGGAAATAGAAATTAAGTCGATATTATAAGGAAGGTGGACAGCCTCTGTGTATGCTATATCTGTATTAAGAGGACAAATTTATTAGTAATATAAGAAAGTTAAGCTAACTGGATAAGGTAATAGTTACATCACAGGCTTCTATGCACCTTTATGCACTTAAAACACTACTAAAATAACACTATTTTGATTATTTTTGTCATACACCAAATTTTGATAATATAATATTATAATAAAAAAATAAAAAAAATAAAAAAAAAAAAGAGGGGGGTGGGAGGGACTTTGGAGTTAGCCAGTATAGGTTATGGGTTGCTAGCTTTATGGGTTTGAGATAGCCGTTTATAGGCTATTGTTTGCAATTTTTGTGAGCCTTCACTTTAATGTGCACTTGATTTGTTTTTTTTTGTTTTTCTCTCTATTGGTATATCTTTAATGGAAAAATTTATCACTCAGGTGAACTCTAAATCACCCAAAATGCCTGTAAAAGCAAAAGATAAAAGAAGTAAAATATCAGATACTAGTATAGATAGTTCAATAGAATCTAACAAAACGTCCTCTGAGTCACAAACATTGGTTCTACAGTTAACAGAGGTGTTTTCTCCACAATTTGAAGCCATTAAGAAAGAGCTAGGGACTATTTCTTCTGAATTAGTTACGTTATCTTCCGAAGTTAGGCAGTTTGCAACCAGGTTAACAGAGGCCGAAACTAGAATCTCTGAAATAGAGGATATATCCCATATACATAAAGATTTAATTCAGAAACAAGAATCTAAAATTAAAAATATGCAGATACGCCTGGAGGATCTTGAGGATCGCTCCAGGCGCAATAATATTAGGATAGTAGGCCTCCCAGAAACACCAGAGTATGAAGACCTAATGAAATTTACGTCAATCACATTACCACAAGCATTAGGGATGTCCCCCCAGTTGTTACCCTTGGCGATAGAGTGAGCGCATAGGTTGGGCCCAAAGAAACCTGGTATGGATGGAGTCCCGAGGAACAGAATCTGTGTTTTCAAATTGCTAAAATTTCAAGATAAAATTGAAATACTGAAATTATTTTAAAAAAATTATCCTCCTATCTTTGGAAAAAGCAGGATTTTGTTGTTCCAGGACTTCTCCTTTGAGACCTCCTCTAAAAGAAAATTAATGGCACCTTACTGTACGCAACTAATAAACAAAGGGATAAGAGCTCGATTAGTTTACCCGGCACGTATAATTGTAGAAGATAAAGGCGCTAAATATGTTTTTGATACGGTGGCAGATGTTAAAAAATTTATAGAGACAGGGTAACTTTTAGAATCATATAAGGAAAAGCTGTGTTATATTGTGCCCTTTTTTCCAATGAATAGGTATCTTATGCTAAATAGATATGGTGAAGTTGTTATATTGTATTTTATGCGTTTCTGTTTTTTGTGTGCTGTTGTTTTTTTTGTTTGTTTTTTTTTTCCCTCTCTTCCTCTCTCCACTCGCCCATTCCCCTTTCCCTATCAGCGTGCTGCAGGGGTTCCTGCCCGCCCCCCCCCCCCCCCGGGCTGTGCTAGATTGGTTTTAATTGTGGATGGAGGAAGGAATTAAAGTTCTATCCTGGAATGTAGGGGGGTTAACTTCCCCCGTTAAACGTAAATTAGTTATCAAAACCCTAGCTGGCTATAAACCTGATCTGGTACTCCTGCAAGAGACTCACCTTAATATGTTAGAAGCAACAAAGTTAAAAATAAAATGGGTGGGGGAAGTTATCTCCTCCTCTGTATCTGCTAGAAAATGTGGGGTGGCTATTCTTTTTCATAAAGAATTAGATTATAAGATAATAGATGTAGAAATTGACCCGGCAGCCAGATTCATTCTCCTCCAGATACAACTGAAAAACTTGAAAGTGGTCATATGTAATGTATATGCCCCAAATGAATTTTCGGTTGACTTCTGGGAAAGAATGAAATTGAAGTTATTTCCATTTGTTGCGGAAAATCTGATTATCGGAGGGGATTTTAATGCAACTCTCTATCCAGAGTTAGATAGATTCTCAAAAAAAAATACAATGAGCCATAATAGAAATGCTAAATGTTTAAGACATTTTTGTACAAAGTTGAAGTTGGTAGATGTTAAAAACCCGGATGTGGTGTCGTTCTCATGTGAATCAAAAGCACACCGTACTTTCTCCAGAATAGATTTCTTTTTAATCTCGGAAACATTACTCATGCAAGATCTAGAAAGTGCGATGGGGGATATATGTATATCAGATCACGCCATTATCTCATTATCTTTCCCTGCTGGCAATAAAGAAAGGGGTAAAATATCTAGCTTTGTCTTCCCCCGCCATCTATGCACTAATCCTAAATTTGTTAATTTTTTAAAAACGTTGTGGCAGCATTATTATAAGGAGAATTTAAGCTACTGGTATAAACCAGAAATTTTCTGGGAAGCCTTTAAAGCTGTTATGCGGGGAGAGATCCAGGCATATGTGAGTATAAGAAAGAAAAAGAACAAAGCAAGAGAGATTCAAATTACACACCAAGTTAAGAACTCTTATAGAAAATATTGTGCATATCCGACAGCGGCTAATTGGGGAAAATATACAGATAATAGAAAGGAAAGAGACCTCTTCCTAAAACAAAAATTAGTAGAAGAAGAGACAAAGATCAACTTACACTTTAGAGGGGTCCACGGTTGTGCTGCAAAATATTTGGCTACACTGACTAAAGCGAGAAAAAAGAAAAATCTTATTTTATCTATTCAATCGGATAAAGGTAGAGTCACTGAGACTAAGGGAATTATAGAAACTTTCCACACATATTATCAACAGCTTTATGCTGAAATTGAAACAGATAATGTGAAACAAGAGTTGTTCTGGAAATTGATAAAGGTACCTAAAATATCCGGTGACGATCTAACGCTAATTAATGCTCCAATCTCTTTGGAAGAAATCAGCAAAGCAATAGACAACTTGAAACTGAATAAAGCAGCAGGTCCTGATGGACTCCCTGCGGAGTTTTTTTTACAGATGTCTAAATAAAGAGATACTCTTAATATTAGAAAAACTTTTTAATTCTTATTTTTGTACACAGTGCTCTATTTCTAGCTTTTTTCGGCTGCAAATATTTCACTTATCCTAAAAAAGGATAAAAATGCAGATGATCCAGCCTCATATAGGCCAATCTCAGTTTTAAATATAGATTATAAAATACTAATGTCTATTATTTCAGCTAGGTTATCTACCTGTTTGCACAAAATTATTCACCCAGATCAAACTGGATTTATGGTGGGTAGAAACCCATCTAAAAATATCCGTAAATTGGTTAATTTTTTTGACTATGCGTGGAATGTGGATAAGGGTAAACAGATACCGTTATGGAGGGATGTTGCTATCCTCTCCCTGGATGCGGTCAAAGCATTCAACTCGATTGTATGGGAGTATCTATTTCGGGCATTAAGCCAGTTTGGATTTAAAGGGGAATTTATGCAATTTATTTGTAGAATATATCATAACCCTATATCCTGTATTTTGATTAATGGGGCTCTATCGCCGAAAATAATATTACAAAGAGGAACAAAGAGGAACAAGACAGGGGTGCCCCCTGTCCCCGTTACTCTTTAACATTGCATTGGAACCGCTAGCAATACGTTTTAGAGAAGTCCTAGCTGGAGTATCGGTTGGTACTCAGGCTCTTAAAACACTGCTGTATGCGGATGATGTATTACTATTCTTGGCAAGTATACAACAATCTATTCCAGCGATTCTTCAAACGTTAGAAATATTTAGCTCTTTTTCGGGGTATAGGATAAATTTAGAAAAGAGTGAACTAATGTGCTTAGATAATACTCAGACAGCAGGACTTAATAGTCCCTTTAAACAAGTGGATGCCATTAAATATCTAGGTTTAGTATTGCATAAAAATCCCAGCTTCTGGTATAAAGCCAATTATGAGCTACTATTTCAAAAAATTAGGTCAGATTTACATTTGTGGCCAGTGTTTCCACTCCCATTGACAGCACGCGTTAACTTGATCAAATCCATTATCTTTCCCCGATTGTTGTATCCATTACAGAACTTGCCGCTATTTATTTTAAACAAAGATGTGAAATTAATTAACACCCTCTTTTCCAAATTCATTTGGAATAATAAAAAGCCTTGAATTGCCTTGGAAAGATTAATGCAAAAGACGGACGTAGCAGGGCTTGCGCTGCCTAATGTTAAACTTTATAATTTAGCCGCTATGGTTAAAATTGCAATAGATTGGATTGCAGGATCTAGCATAGTATCATCTGAAGAAATGGAAGCGTTTTTAATTGCTCCATTTTCTTTAAAGGCTATTATTCACTCCCCAATACAGAAGCTGCCGCAGAATATTAGCTGTCTCATCTCTATCAAAAATATTGTATATGCTTGGCATAAATTTTGCACTATTTTAGATCTGGATTTCTCGGTTTCTGAGTTTCTACCTATTCTAGGCAATCCGAGTTTTCTTCCAGGGTTATATCATAAAATATTTAAAGATTGGGCTGGAAAAGGCTTGCAATATGTAAAACAAGTACTTGATGAAAACTATCAAATGGCTTCAGCAGAAGATATTTTTAGTAAATATGGGCTTGCCAGGTCTGATCTATTTGGTTATTTCCAAATTCGGCACTTCATTGCAGCACAGAAGTGGCGTGCTCCGACCACAACGGGCACAACAGGCTGGGCGGACATCAAGCTATGTATACAAAAATTCACTAGAGGAGACTCGTCAATCTCTTTAATATATGACATTTTGTTGAGCAAACAGAGCCAGCTCATTAAGGACAGGTTATGTAAATCGTGGGCTGTTATAACCTCGTCAGTGGAGCATGAAACAATTAAGCAGAGTTTTGACTCCTTGTATAAGTGTAAAGTTCCAATAGCCTGGAAAGAATCGCACATGAAAATGATTAATAATTTTTATCTCTCACCATGGAAAATATCTAGATTTTATCCCTTGCTAACTAATCTATGTCTGCGATGTGCGCATGGCAAGGCAGATTTACTCCATATGTTTTGGACATGCCCTAAAATCAGACAACTGTGGCTGAAAATTATTTTTTGGTTTAATAAATTATATAAAGTAACAATAGCTCTAGCCGCGATAGATATTTTTTTTCTCCTTTCACCAAATGAGGTTATTAATTATAACACTATAAATAGTTTAAATACAATTATATTAGCAGTTAGACATTGTATATTGAAAAACTGGAAATCTAAGAGGGTCCCCGCTCTAACTTTGGTCTTTAAAATTTTACAAAATCAATTAGTGTTCGAATCATATCATCTTTACGATGCTGCAGAGAAAAAAATTCAGAAATTTTTGTGGAGATGGTCCCCGGTTATATTATCCTATTCTATTTCATTGCAAAAGTTGATTCTCTCCCCCTTCCTATCCTCTGTGAGTTTTGCAGAATTGACCCTACTGAATGTTTTTCCGCATAGCTGGCTGGAGCGGCCAGGTGAGAGGTCTCGGGCGAGGGCCTTGTAGTTGTGCTGGGGGGAGGTTGTGGGGGGGGGAGAGAGGGAGAGAGAATTTCTTCTTTTTTTTTTTTTTTTTTTCTTGTTGTTTGTATATCTTCAAGTTCTAAGTGGAGACATTTATAATAAATATAGGGATGAAGTGGGAGCTGTGTCTCCCCTAATTCATGGCTGTTTCGGAGCTGCGACTCCACCAATTATTTCCTTTTTTTTTTTTTTTTTTTTTTTTTTTGGTGATATATGCTTAACCTTCTTCTTCTTTCTTTTTGTATTATCATGTTGTAGATTTGAAAAAAAAAAAAATCTGCGGTGTATCTACTAAACTGTTTGTTGTCATGGGAGCTGTGTCTCCAGCAAAACATTTATTTTTATTTTTTTTTATTATTTTTTTTTTTCTCTTTTGCCTTTTTTTTTTTTTGTTCTTTGTGAATTTGTTTGATGCTGAAAAATCTGATAAATAAAGATATAAAAAAAAAAGGAAGCAAGAAGTTTGTAAAATCTTCATTGACATGGAATCTATTATTGTCCCTAGGAAACACACTGTTGTAAATGGAATTAGAGAACTCTTTTCCAAATTCACCTTCCACCCGTGGAAATGTAGAAAAGACAACAGCATCTATGTATGAGATTGAGCTAGTTGAAAAGATGACGCCTGAACCAAGATGTCGTCTAGATAAGGCGCCACAGCAATTCCCTGGGATCTGATCACTGCCAATAGTGCCTCCAGAACCTTTGTGAATATTCTGGGAGCCGTGGCCAGACGTCAAACAGCCAGAAAAGGCGCTATTGAAATGGGGGGCCCCACCACAGCCTTTGCCCTGGGGCCTGATGATCAAAAACTCACCAGCATGGAGAGAAATCTCATCAAATGTTTGGGAGCTATTTTTGAGCATTATTTTGCAATTAATGTGTCTCTCCTTCACACCCAGAACTCTGTATAGAGAGATAAACAATTCTCAAGAAAAAAATTGCCTTTAAAGGACCTCTCAGTACTGACGAGACGTATTTCAGTGTTTCTCAACTCCAGTCCTCAGGACCCTTAACAGGCCAGGGACATGAAACCCCAAAAATGTCTTTCATGATATCTGATAGAGGGTACAATTTTAAACAGCATTCCAATTTACTTCTATTATTTAATTTGCTTCATTCTTCAGATATCCTTTGTTGAAGAAATAGCAATGTGCATGAGTGAGCCAATCAAACAAGGCATCTTTGTCCAGCCACCAATCAGTAGCTTCTGAGCCTATTTAGATTGTCTTTTCAACAAAGGATATTAAGAGAATGAAACAAATTAGACAATAGACGTAAATTGGAAAGTTGTTTGAAATTGCATGGTCTTTCTAAATCATGGAATGATTTTTTTTTGAGTTTCATGTCCCTTTAACTATAGCACAGGTGAAATAATCATCGGAAGGGTGAGAACAGGTTAGTAACCATGGTTACTGAACAGCTGATTATTTACCCTGTGCTCTAGCTAAGATATAATGAATATCTGACCTGTTAATGGTCCTGAGAACTGGAGTTGAGACACACTGTATTAGATCATCTCGCCAGAGCAGAGAGGTTTAAATCATCAGGTCCTCAGAGAGGTCTAGTTATGTTCCCATCTAATTATCTTACTTACTAGTGGTTTATTTGCAGACTCACATGAAACATACATCTAATATAATGCAAGACCCTGGCCTACAGAACCTAGTTATGTGATAAAAGAGGAGACCCTTTCTAAGAAGTATACAGTCTATGTATGTTAGCATTGGAATGGGAGACCATACCAAAAAAAAACGTAAAGAGACATTTAAGTCAAAATTAAAGGGGCGGAAAAGTCAAAATTAAACCTCAATTCAGATAGAGGGGCCGAATTATCATTGTCTGGCGGACATGATATGCTCTAGCATATCATGCCGGCTAGACATCGCTTAATGTTCTGGAGAACTGCTTGTGCAATGCCGCCCCGTGCAGATTGGCGGCCGCTAGCAGGGGGTGTCAATCAGCCTGATCGCATGAGATCGGGCGGATTGATGTCCGCAGCCTCAGAGCAGGTCGGCCAGTTAAGGAGCAGCGGTCTTAAGACCGCTGCTTCATAACTGCTGTTTCTGGAGAGCCTAAAGGCTCGTGCGGAAACAGGGCCATCAGGGGCCATTTGGCCCTTAATAAATCAGCCCCAGAGCATGCAATTTTAAATAACTTTCCAATTACTTTTACCACATTTGCTGTATAGTAATCTTAGGTAGGCTCACAGGAGAGTGCACATAGCACCCTATGGCAGCAGTGTTTATTTTAAATCTTATAAGTTTTTTTTAAATCTTATACATTGTCGCAAACACTGCTGCTATAGACTGAAAAGACACGTGCACGCTCCAGAGCTCCTATCAGTCTACCTAGGTTTATTCTTTAACAAAGGATGCAGAAAGAACAAAGTCAATTTGATAAAATAACTAAATTGTAAAGTTGTTTAAAATCGCATGATCTGAATTGAGAAGGTTTAATTTTGACTTTACTATCTCTTCAAACTTTCATGTTTAATATAAAGCATGCAATAAAATACATATTCTTATTATATTATTAAATTCACTTTTGGTATCCTGTGTTGCAGAGCATATCTAGGTAGACTTAGGAGTGTGTACGTGTCTTAGACAACATTTGTAACAATGTTACATACATAGTGATCAAGACAGATGCATGCTTCCTGAGACTACTCCAGTATGCTCTCATGGAAAGAGCTAAGTTTCAACAAAAGTATGCCAAATGAAATTTCAATTCATTTAAAGGGACATTAAACCCAATTTTTTTCTTTCATGACTCAGATGTAGAATACCATTTTAAACAACTTTCTAATTTACTTCTATTATCTATTTTGCTTCATTCTCTTGATATTCTTTCCGGAAAAGCATATCTAGATAAGCTCAGTAGCTTCTGATTGGTGGCTGCACTTAGATGCCTCATGTGATTGGCTCACCTATGTGTATTGCTATTTCTTTAACAAAATATATCTAAAGAATGAAGCAAATTAGATAACAGAAGTAAATAGGAATGTTGTTTAAAATTGAATTTTCTATCTGAATCATGAAAGAAAATGTTGTGGTTTAATGTCCCTTTAATCTTTCTGCGTTATATTTACCAACACTAGTCCTGTTATACTATGGACCTGATTTATTAAATCTCCTATCTCCCAATCCTTTAATGAATGGGTTCCTCAGAATATCAAATATAGTGTTAAGCCCGTGCGGAACCAGCATAATTACCTTTGTATAAATCTGTTCTCTGGTAGGCAAGTAATATGCTTTCAGTGGCCCAATAGCATCTAATAGCAGCACAACTCATGCTAAATTCATCAATGCTGAATATTTTTGTGGTTTAAAATAAGTCTGATTGTTATTTAAAGTCTGGCTGTATTTCTTTAGTTTGGCTTGTGCCCTCACCAACAAAGAATAACAGGGAGGCTCATTCTGTTGAATATCTCTTCAATGGGTCAGAACTTTACAGCAAGGACAGCAAACCCTGGGAGGGCAGACAAAGTTCAGATCTATGTAGGCACTTCTAAGTTCTCCCCCCTCACTGTGCACCTTTTGCCGTCTTTATCACAGAACAAACATTTTCTTAGTTAGTGATAAATACGTTATGACCCTTCTCTGACACACAGAGTTCACAATTCATCTGACAAAAGGAGCTTTGCAATTACATATTTGTCATTTTCTAAGCTACTTCTAAATGCTCTAGTCAGAAACTCAGCAGAGTACATCTAGAGCAAATACATAGACACTTCCAAAGAATATCTGAAATAACAAATATAAATATATATATAAAAAAAACTCTGGGATTCTCTGAAAAAGTCAACCTGTTCTACAAGAATTTATTTTCTGTAGACTACAAGGAACTTTAAGAACTAATGAAAATATTTATTTTGCTGGAACGACAAAGCAAATTTGGTGAAGAAGAAAAATTTGTTATCACTGAATCTACTGGAATTAAACTACTTTATATAAGAAGAACCCATCAGGCAATATATCAATTAAACCCAGCTAATTAAATCTGCTTGGATAGTTGTTGTTTTTTGCTGTATGGTTTGTATTCATTTTCATTTGAAGCTGAGATCTCAGAAGATTGCAGTAAGATCCTACTGTCTGCTCTGGAAGAGAATTGTTGTACCCCAGTATGCTGTTTTATGGGACTTAACCATTAGCTATCAAAGAAGGATTTCAGACCAAGCTTGGACATCTTTGACTCTACTCATTTCATCTACAACACACAAGCACCTGTTCTTTTTGAAAATTTCCCACCCATATATAAAAATACACCCAATCTGAAGTCTGTTGTGGAATGTCATTAATATTTTTTAAAGATAAAGAGTGACAATTCCAAATAAAGGACTCTGCATACCTTGTTACCTACATTTTTTTTTTACTTGCTACTTCTGAACATCATGGAATTGCCATCTTTGGAATCCCAGAAAGACAGTAGCTCGGGTGAATGTAGCATCTGCTATGAAGCCTATAAGACACATTCTAAATCAAGGTCACCCAAGACCTTGCAGTGTGGACACAGTCTATGTGTGTGCTGTCTGAAGAAGCTAGTGTGTCATAGTTTGCTGCTATCTTTTGTGGTTTGCCCATTCTGCCGTAGGGTCACTATCATACCTGAAGAAGGAGTTCAAGCCTTGAAAACAGACGAGGAGACCTTACGAAGATCATCGGTGAGCAGTGTGGTCACAAATACCTCAAATGAAGAGCATTCAGGCTGTTCCCATGGAAGCAATTCACCTTCTCTGTTGATTGGGAGAGAATACACTCATCTTCCAACTATCTTTACTATAAGTGAGGTTGTAGCACCAGACCAGGGTCAGATATGGGGTGGCAGATACATGCAAGAAGTTCAGAACACTTACCTCTTGGGAATCAACCGTCGGGTTGCTCTGTCTGAAGCGCACCCATCACCCGCCCGCATGTCCACATCTGCTGACCGTTTGAGACTTTGCTTTGCTCTGGGACTGATATTATCCATCGCTTGCATTTTTTTCATCCTCATCTTTTTCAAGTGAACTACAAGAAAAAAAGAGTTGGGGAATTGCTGGTGGAGGCAGAATTCTGTGCAATGGTAGAAGGAATGTGACACTAAAAGCACAGTAAAAAAGTATTGCAAAACCATGACCCCGCCTGATTGCTGAATGATTAAAAAAGAAATCATGGATTTTTCTAATATTTGATCATGTTTGGTAAATCCATAGACAATAAACAATAAGAGACTAAAAACTAAATCAGTGATCAAAAAAATAATTACTATAACTTTGAAAGGAACATCTTTATACCTGATCACATCAATGACATTTTAAGTTCCTTTAGTAAAAAATTAACCTTTATTGAGAAATAAGCTAAAAGTCTGATGGAAGATCATTTTGTTTTTACTAGAGAGAGTATGATATCCAGTGATTTTATGCACAGTGGTATATGATGATTAACTTTTATAAAATCAATACAATAAAATTATATACTGTTTCTGTTGGGGGTTTAGTTTTTTTGTTCCCTTAGATACTCACATAAAAGTCCATTTTTGGTTCATACCTTAAATAAACCAGAAAATGACTTCAAAGTATCATCCTTGGATTAAAACAAACAAATATTTTAAACCATATTGCTCCATAAACCCCAGTGTTAAAGGGATAGTAAAAGACCAAAAATGTTATTGTTTAAATAGATAATCCCTTTATTTACCATTCCCCAGTTTTGCATAACCAACACTGTTATATTAATATACTTTTTACCTCTGTGATTACCTTGTATCTAAGCTTCTGCTGACTGCCTCCTTATCTCAGATCTTTTGACAGACTTGCATTTCAGGCAATTAATGACGATTCTTAAATAACTCCATGTGCATGAGCACAATGTTATTTACATAAAACACATGAACTAACACCCTCTAGCTGTAAAAAAAAACCCTGTCAAATGCATTCAGATAAGAGGCGGCCTTCAAGGGCTTAGAAATTAGCAAATGATTTAGGTAAAACATACCATTTTTAACAACTTTCCAGTTTACAGTACTTCTATTATCCAATTGGTTTCATTCTATTGGTATAATTTGTTGAAGGAACAGCAATGCACTTCTGGTTTCTAACTGAACACACGGGTGAGCATATATATATGCAGCCACCAATCAGCAGCTAGAACCTAGGTCCTTTGCTGCTCCTGAACTTACCTAGATAAACCTTTCAGCAAAGGATAACAAGAGAAGGAAGAAAACTAATTAATAGAAATAAATTGAAAAGTTGTTTAAAATTGTATGTTCTGTCTAAATACACCCCAACAGTATTGCCAGATTAAGTGAAGATGTTGGAGATATCAGTTCAGGGGTGGCAGTATCAGAGAGGGCTGTTTTGCCTAGTATAGTGAATAGTACTTTAGTTGTGGAAGAGGAGCATACTATGGTGGGCACTACTGGAGCTCTTAGTTGCAGAAGAGGACTATGATGTTATCAGTATAACTGAAACTTGGTGGGATGATTCACATGACTGGGCAGTTAACTTAGAGGGGTATACTTTATTTAGGAGGGACAGGAATAATAAAAGGGATGGAGGAATCTGCATGTATATTAAACCTAACCTTACACCTACAATAAGGGAAGATATTTATGATACAGGTGACAATGTAGAAACCCTCTGGGTTGAAATAAAGAGTGAGGGGAAAAATCTTAAAAAAAATATTACTTGAAACATGCTACAAGCCCCCCAGCTTTAGTGACGTGGAGGAAACAACTACTAATGCAAATAGGTAAGGCTGCTAATAACAGTGCTGTAATTATGGGAGATTTTAACTACCCTGAAATAAACTGGGCCAATGAAACTAGTAATTCAGCTAAGGGGGTAGATTTTTAAATGTTCTCAGGGATAACTTCTTGTCACAATTAATAGAGAAACCAACTAGGAGTAAAGCTATATTGGATTTAGTGCTATCAAACAATACAGATATAATATCAAACATAGAAGTCAAAGAGCATTTGGGTAACAGTGATCATAACATGGTCACATTTGAAATCTCTTTTCATAAGCAGTGTCTTAAAGGTTTAACCAAGACTTTTAATTTAAAAAAAGCAAAATTCAACGATTTAAGGAAATCATTAAATAACATAAATTAGGACAAAGTATTCTCTAATAAAAATACAGAGGATAAATGGATAACATTTAAAACTTTGTTAAATAAATATACATATGAACAAATACCATATGGTTATAAAAATAAAAATAAAAAATCCAAGCCAATGTGGCTGAATAAAAATGTGTTAAGAGAAACTAGGAAAAAACGTAGGGCATTTAAATGATTCAAAGAAAATAGTACAGACTCAACATACCATATTTATAAGGAATATAACAAAGCATGCAAAAAAGCAATCAAATTAGCCAAAATTGAAAATGAAAAATTAATTGCAAAGGATTCTAAGTCTAACCCTAAAAGGTTCTTTAAGTACATAAATAGCAAAAAATCTAAGAAAGACAATATAGGTACATTACAATGCATGGAGGGTAGCAAGATTAACAGTGACTGGGAGAAGGCTGAGGTACTCAACCAGTTTTTTTCTTCAGTATACACAAGAGAGGAACCAATGGACGATACAATGGAACAAACTAGAACATGCCAGCACATACCATTAACTGGGTTATGTATAGAAGATATCAGGAATAAAACTGGATAATATTAAGGTAAATAAAACTCCAGGCCCAGATGGAATACACCCAAGGGTGTTAAGGGAACTTAGCACTGTTATCGACAAACCTCTACTCTTAATTTTTCAAGACTCATTATTCTCAGGCATGGTACCCCAGGATTGGTGTAAAGCTGATGTGGTGCCACTCTTTAAAAAGGGAAGCAGTGATGATCCAGGAAGCTATAGACCGGTTAGTCTGACATCAATAAGGGGGAAGATATTTGAAGGGATTATAATGATGAGCACATTTGTGAAAACAAGATTATGAGTTCCAATGAGCATGGTTTTATGAGAAATAGATCATGTCAAACTAATCTAATTAGATTCTACGAGGAAGTAAGTAAAAATATAGATAAAGTGGAATCAGTTGATGTGATATACTTAGATTTTGCAAAGGCATTTGATACAGTGCCACACAAAAGTAAGGGCCTGGGAATAGCTGAAAATGTTAGCTCATGGATAAATAACTGGATAAAAGGTAGGGAGCAACGAGTAGTAGTGAATAGATCATACTCAGATTGGACAAAGGTAATCAGTGGAGTCCCCCAGGGATCAGTGCTGAGCCCTATTTTAATGACTTGGAGCTAGGATTAAATAGCGACATCTCTATTTTTGCAGATGATACTATGTTAAGTAAGGTCATTAGATCAGAGCAGGATGAACTTTCGTTACAAAGGGATCTGCAAAAATTAGAAGTATGGGCAGGTAAATGGAAAATGAGATTTAATACAGGAAAATGCAAGGTTCTACATTTTGGAAGTAAAAATAAGCAGGCAACGTTTTATTTAAATGGGACAAGACTTAGCCAGACAGAGGAGGAAAGGGATATGGGAGTAGTAATAGATAACAAGCTAAACAATGCAGGGCAGCAACTACAAAGGCTAATAAGATACTAGCATGTATTAAAAGAGGCATTGATTCAAGGGAGGAAAGCATAATTCTGTCACTATATAAATCCCTGGTAAGACCTCACCTTGAGTATGGAGTGCAGTTCTGGGGACCGATCGAAAAAAAAAAGATATTGCAGAACTAGAAAAGGTTCAGAGAAGGGCCACAAAGGTAATAAGGGGAATGGAGAATTTAAGCTATGAGGAGAGGCTAGCCAAGCTGGGTCTGTTTTCTTTAGAAAAAAGGCGCTTGAGAGGTGACATGATTACTTTATATAAATATATTCAAGGCCCATATACAGAGATGGCAGAAGCTCTGTTTATTCCAAGAAAATTGTTTGTGACAAGAGGTCACAATTTAAGGTTGGAGGATAGGAGATTTAATCTCCTGCAACGGAAACGTTTTTTCACTGTGAGAGCAATAAAATTGTGGAACTCATTACCAAAGGAGGTAGTGAATGCCAATACCCTAGATACATTTAAAAATTGTTTGGTTACATTTCTGTCTAGAAACAAAAATTCATGGATATGATTGCTAGTATTAAATGGGTCACCTTTTAGTGGGATTATTATAAGGTGTTCTCTATCTTTTAAAAAATAAATTTTTTGGAGTTGATTGTCCCTTTAACAAAGGATATCAAGACAGAAAGCAAATTTGATATTAGAAGTAAATTGGAAAAATGTTTAAAACCACAAGCTGTGTCTGAATCATGAAAGCTTAATTTTGACTTTACTGTCCCTTTAACTATCAGTATTTTAAAGGGGAAGTCAAGTCAAAATTAAACTTTCATGATTTAAATAGGCATGTAATTTTAAACAACTTTCTAATTTACTTTTATCACCAATTTTTCTTTTTTCTTTTGGTATTCTTAGTTGAAAGCTAAACCTAGGTAGGCTCATATGCTAATTTCTTAGACCTTGAAGGCACTCTGAATGCACTTTGACAGTTTTTCACCACTAAAGGGTGTTAGTTCATGTTAGATATGTGCATGATCAAAAAATGTGTTTAGTTTCGGATCGATTCAGAGGTTTTCGAATTTCGTTTCGGATCGATTCGAATTCGGAAAACTTTGAATGAATTCTTTTCGGATTCGAAAAAATTCGGCTGGATTCGGTTTGATTCGGTTCGGAAATTTGGAATTTCAGTATGTGTGCTGTGTATTAGACAAGTATTATGTACTGTATATTAGGTGTAACCCATAGCAGAGTGATATAACCTAATATACTGTACAATACTAGTGTAATCCATGTCCATCTGAATTTACCGAATAAATCCGAACTAATTCGGATTTATTCGGCAGTATTTTAATTCTGAAATTCGGTTCGATCCGAATCTCCGAATTTTCCGAATTTCCGAATCGAACCAAACCGAATTGCACATGTCTAGTTCATGTGTGTCATATAGATAACATTGAGCTCACACACTTGAAGTTACCTAGGAGTAAGCACTGATTGGCTAAAATTAAAGTCTGTCAAAAGAACTGAGATATGGGGGCAGTCTGGAGAGGCTTAGATACAGGGTAATCACAGAGGTATAAAGTATATTAATATAACTGTGTTGGTTATGCAAAACTAGGGAATGGGTAATAAAGGGATTATCTATCTTTTTAAACAACAACAATTCTGGTGTTGACTGTCCCTTTAAATTTGTTTTGCTTGTAGAACACAGGGCAGTAGATTCCATACATGAAATTTCAACCTGTAAATTTGATTTGAGTAAATTCTAGACATAGCACTAGATGAGACAAGCATACATTTATAAAAGTTCTATACCTTATATACAGTATTTAAAAAGGTATATAAGTTCAAAAAGAAAACCTAATGTGTAGAGCATTTTATTGTAGCACTGTATGTTTGAATAATGAATTTAATGTTGATTTTCATGTCCTTTTAAGATGCAAGGGAAATAATAAATCAACTAAAATGCATACCAACTGCTTAAAGGGACATTTTTTAAACAATAAAAAATATCAAGTAGCCTGTACCGTTAAGCTTGTTTAATAGTGAGCGGAGGCTTTAGATATTTGCAGTTTTAGGTTGAAATGATTTTTATTAAATACAATAGTTTTACAGCAAACAATGAGGAAAAACAAATCAAAACATATTCAAATGTAGGGACACGATTATACAGATGTCATTGTAGAATAATACCATGTCTTATACATGGAACCACCATTTCTACAGGTATCATGACGATATCACAGTATCATATCCCCTTTTCACAATTCTTAAAAGTATCTAATCCGTCTCATACATTTAGTACAAAAAAGGAAAAAACCTTAACTAACCTTAACTCCCCCTCAACTTCCCTCCCTCCCCCCCCCCCCCCCCTGGTGGTGCCATACAATTTCCTAAGCAAACTAGTCATCCTTAAGTTCTAACTGTTCCTAAAAAAAGATCATTGTTTTCTTGTCTATGGGTATTTCCTCGTTTAATGTTCTAGATCACATGTAATCCAGGGGACCTCCTATATTCCTCCTTCTACCTCTGCATCTCTTAAGTATTACCCTGACCTAATATCCAGTAGTACCAGATCTTCTGAAACTGCTCTGGTTGCCCCTGTGACCAAGCTGCCAGTTCTGATAGGGTGTACGTGTCTGCAATCTTCCCTACCACTTCCCGCCATGTAGGTGCTCCAACTTTCCAATGACGGGCTATGCATATTCTTAAACATGTGCAGAGTATTCTAATAAACTTGTTGATTGTCGTGTTGAAAGGTTTTACCCTTTCGTGTAGCAAAGCCTGTGATATTGTGAGATTAATTCTATCTCCCAGTAAGCTACCTATCAATTCTGATAATTTTTCCCACAGTGCTTGTATCCTTTGACAATCCCACCACATGTGTCGGTAAGTACCTTTTTCTGGGCAGCCCCTATAGCAGTGTCCATTGTGTGTTGAGATAAAGTATGCTGTCCTCTCAGGTGTCAAATACCATCTGAACATTACTTTGATACAATTTTCTCTCATGTCTGCACTAATCATACCCCCGTAAGAGTTCAGCATCATTTCGTTCCATTCACCCGTATTCCATACCTCTGCTGTATCTCTCTCCCATCTCTCTGTAACAGCCAGTTTAGTGTCATATTTGGTTTTCTGAATTAATACATAAAGTCGCGAGATCAGTTTTTTCCCCCTAGTATCTATCTTGACCATTCTCTCCAGTTCAGTGAGTGGGTGTGCTTGTTTGTGTTTCATGTATGCTGTTACTGCCGAGTTGATCTGTAAATACAAAAACCAATGTAGTTTTTCTGGGTCAATTTGGTCCCTAATTTGGTTAAACGTAAGCAGTTTGGGGCCCGATACAAAGTCGGCCACCCTATATAGGCCTTTATTCGCCCATTTATCTACTAATTTTCTCGAATCTCTAGGTAGAAGAAACTTGATTGGTTTTAACAATGATTCCGGACTACAAAGCCGCAGCCCTATCGCTATCTTATTCCACAGTCTGACTGCTTCTAGTGTTATTGGTGATCTATATGTTCCCACTTTTGGAAGTGCATCTGGGTCCCATATAATGTCTGCTGCTCTAGCGCTGCTCGCTATCTCCGATTCTACCTGTGGCCATACCATATCCATGTTGTGTTTGCTCAAGAGAACCGTCTGTGCCAATCTTGAGGCGTGAAAATATTCTACTAGATTTGGAACCCCTACTCCTCCTGCCTGCCTATGTAGCTTCAGCAGCTGTGATGCTATTCTGGTTCTACCGTCTCCTCTCAAAAATTTCAGAAGATCTACCTGTAAAGTTTCTAGTTCTGGGAGGGGTATATTAGTCGGTATTGCTCGAAATAAGTACATTAGTCTAGGAAGGATATTCATCTTAATAGACATTAGCCTACCATACCATGAAAAATTATGTTTCTTCCACTTCCTTAAGTCATTTCTAATGGTTTTGTAAACAGGGATATAGTTTAATCTATAGAGGTCCGTCAGTTTGTCGCCCACTTTGATTCCTAGATACGTGATATGACTCTTAACCCATGAGAATGCAAAATTTAACTCTATTGCTTTCTTAGTATGCTGTGGTAAATTGATCGCTAACGCCTCGCACTTGTCAGAGTTTATCTTATAGCCCGAAATCTCCGCGTACTCTCCTAATATTTTGTATAGGTGGGGCAAGGAGCTCATAGGCTTAGTAATCGTTAGCAACACATCATCCGCAAACAGCATCAATTTATACTCAGAGATTGTTACTTGCACTCCTGAGATGTCTCTCGAATTCCTAATATATGCAGCCAACGGTTCTATACAAATTGCAAATAGCAACGGTGATAGCGGGCACCCCTGCCGTGTCCCATTTAGAATGTTAATTTGCCTTGATAAGTAACCTGCTGCTCCCACCACTGCCGTCGGCCCAGAGTAAATGATACCTAACGCCTTAATAAAGGCTCCATTAAATCCCATGGCCTCTAATACCTTGAACATGAATTTCCAGTCCACCCTGTCGAACGCTTTTTCTGCGTCTAGCGACAGGAATAGAGCTGGTGTCCCTGTCGCGTTTAGGTAGTCCAGTAAAGTAAGCGTTCGTCTAACATTATCAGGGGCTTCTCTATCTTGGACAAATCCCACCTGATCTTGGTGGATCAGGGAGGGTAATATCTTTTTTAGTCTATTCGCCATTACCTTAGCAAATATTTTTATATCATGATTGATCAGGGAGATTGGCCGATAGTTTTGACATAGTTTACTATTTTTCCCACCTTTTGGTATAACTATAATCTTTGCCTGAAGCATTTCTCTGGGTAATTCCCACCCCTCCATTATCCCATTACAAAAAGTAACCAAATGGGGAAGTAATTCTTGTTTAAAAAGTTTGTAATATTCTCCCGTCAGACCGTCGGGTCCCGCCGCCTTACCCGCTTTGAGATCTTTAATTACTCCTAGGATTTCCGGTGCTGTTATCTTTGAGTTAAGGGTCTCCAAATCATCTTCCCTTATGGTTTTCAAATCAGCTTTGTCTAAGAAGCTGGAAATATGAGTATCATTATTCCCTGCTGCTACCTTTTTCCCGTCATATAATTGCTCGTAATAGTGAGCAAAACTGTCTGCAATTGTTTGTGGGTCTGAAGTAGTTTCTCCCCTGTGTGTGACTAGCTTAGGTATAGTAAAGAACTTATTTTTTTCCCTTAGTTTGTGTGCCAGATATCTATCTGGCTTATTTGCGTATACAAAATAATGGGCCTTGAGCCGTAGAGCTGCTCTTATAGAAGCTTCATTCAGTAATTTAGCTAACTCCCCTCTTTTAGTGATCAATGTTTTGTATGTTCTCTCAGATAGTGTTCTCTGGTGTTCCTTCTCTAACTGTTCAACTTCTTTTTGCAATGTGTTGACTAGCGCAAGTACTGTCTTGTTTTTTATGGACTTTTCCTTTATTAGAAGTCCCCTCATCACCGATTTGTGAGCGGCCCATGTCATTAGTGGGTTCTTGACTGTGTTAACGTTTATGTCCCAGTATTCTTTTAATGCCTTTTGCATTCTAACATGTATCTCCCTGTCTTTTAGTAAAGTCGGGTTATATGTCCATGACCGGTGTCTCGTGTAGTTTATGAGTCCCGAAAGTTCTAGATATATAAGTGAATGATCAGACCAGACACATGTCTGAGTTCCCGTTCTTACGAGATTGGGCGCTAGTATTTGGCTAACGTAGATATAGTCAAGTGTCGTGTATATCTTGTGTGCCGATGAATAGTAAGTGTGATCATGTTTTGCTTTACACACTACCTCCCATGAATCTACCAGTCCCTGTTCATCTAATGAGTTTCTAATTGCCTTTATGATGCTATTGTGTCTATGTTGTTTACTTGTTATTTTTTGAGAGTCATGTCCTCCGTGTGGAGTCATATTAACATTAAAGTCACCTGCTACGATTAATCTTGTCTGTGACCATTGTGTGAGCAATGACGATATCTTAGAAAAGAATAAATTTTGTGTTTCGTTGGGGGCGTATATATTACATAGTGTGACTGTGGTCCCTTGAAGGGAGCCCTGGATAATAACAAATCGTCCCTCTTTATCCGTGACTACTCTATCTGTCACAAAATCTAATGATCTATGAATTAATATAGAGACCCCTCTCTTTTTAGTTTCGGCTGTAGAATGATAGTGTAACGGAAAGTGATGTGACCAGAACTTTGGAACCCCTGATTTCGTGAAATGTGTTTCCTGTAAAAAGATTATTTTAGCTCTTGTTTTCAAGTATTGTGTCATGGCAGTTTTTCTCTTAATGTCTGTGTTCAACCCCCTTGCATTGTGCGATAGCAGGATAAAGTTATGTGACATCTCCGTTACTTCCCTCCATCTCCCCTTGTCTCCTTATTTTGTTCCTACCTGAGGTAAACACTACATGATATATTCTCTGAGCCTCATGAATTCTGAGGATCTTGGTATTGCACCCCCATACCCATATTTCGTTACTCTTATACATTGTATTACCCGGCACCACCCGGAGACAAACATTGAAAAATAGAACCAAACATAACATAAAAACTAAAAGTCCTTCATTTGTGACTAAACATTGCATTTTTTCTCAATAAGGCAGTTACAGTGCTTAACTTAACTATCTAAATATTCTTTAAAGGCAGATACAATTATTTATTCAGCTGCAGTAACTTCACCCATAACTATATTTTTGCTAAGAAAAAAAAAGGTTTTCTTAATTATTTGGAATATTTAACCTGGTTATATATTTTAATTCAAAAGACATAAAACACAAAGAAAGGTCCTTATCGGTATCCAGGTACCACCATAGTCTTTATATCTTCTCCTCTCAGGTTGTAACCTTGTCTCTGTCAGTATGACTAGTTCGTCATTAAAACATCCTGACACTAACTTGTGATCACATTTACTTAAAATATATCTAAAACAAGTATAAACACAAAATATACTCATCTGTCCGAAGTTATGATCAGTCTGGAGGAACAAAGATTCCTGCAGACACTGTCAGGTGTGTCTGCTCCTGCTTCAGGATTTAACATTTTCTGTATTATGAATACACCTGATGCTTCATGTCTTCCTTTTTTTCTCCGGTATTTTAGACCATCTTTTTTGAAAAGACGGCCTGCCCCCTGGATCATTTCCAGTGGGTGGTTTTTGATGTTGCAAAACAGGAGGATCTATTTTCATTCTTCTACAGATGTCTGGCATCTCCTCGGGGTCTTTCATAGATATTATCCTATTTTCCCAAGTGATGTGCAGAGCAAACGGGAAACCCCATCTATACGGGATTTGGGCCTTCCTCAATTGTGTTGTAAGGGGCCTAAGGGCACCCCTTCTCTGCAGGGTCCTCAAGCATAAGTCCTGGTAGAACTGGATCACGTTGCCCTGATGTTTGTATGTCGGATTTCTTCGTGCTGCTGCCAATATTTCCTCCTTTTCTTGGTATCTTAGCATCCTGATGATGATATCTCTAGGGGGGTCATCCCCTTTAGGTTTGGGTCGTAAGGCCCTGTGCGCCCTTTCTATTTGAAATTTATTTTCGTCTCCTGTTCCTGTGATACCTTGAAATAGGTTAAGCAGATACAAATTCATTTCTTTAGGGGTTACTGACTCTGGCACTCCTTTCAGCCTAATATTGCAGCGACGGCTGCGGTTTTCCAAGTCCTCAAGCTTGTCATAGATATCTTCAATGTCTTGTTGTTGGGCTTTTGTTTGATCTGTGACTTCATTTAAGCCTTCAGCCAATGTATCCCCACTTTCTTCTAGTGTATTTACTCTGGATCCTAATTCACCAATCTCCTGCTTGAGTTCTGTGAGGCTATTGGTAACTGTGTTTTGCAATGTCTCCATCTTTTCCAGAAGCTTGTCAAAATTCATTGATATGTCCTGTTTAGAGACCAGATTATCTAGATCTGCTTTTGTTATAGGTGCTTGATTTCCCAGATCTGTTAGGAAGTCTGCATCATTTCCCTGTTCTCCGTCTGAACGAGGTGATTGCTGCTCTGGGGATTTCTCCCCTCTGGTAGCTTTAAAGAAAATAGGTGCAGTAGTTTGTTTGCCCAAGGGCCCAACTTTGGTGCTTCTTTTAGAGGTCATAGTAGCAGTGTCTAATTGAAAGATATGATCAGCTCGCAGTGACTGCTTATTAATGTCAGCCCACTGCAGTGGATAGTTGTCTTCAGGAATTTGTGTTTCTTTATTTTAAGAGTTATTCCCCTTACTCCTTGGTTCTATAGATATGCCTGCATGTTCATATATATCTAGCAAATTGCTGACCAATCTGTCATGTGTTCTATGTGTTCAGATATTTGTTTTAACACTGCGTGTCTGTGGTGATCCAAATGTTCTGTATGATGGCGTTGTACATTATCGTCCCCCAAGTCTTTTCATTTCTTCACTCATTGGTTATAATAGTGAGTTGGGGTTTTAGCGTTTAGACTTTCCTACTTGTGTCTTAGAGTATGGGTATATGTTTCAATACATCTTGTTTTAGCCCCTCTGCGTACTGCATATATTGTCCACTGATGTCTTCTACCGGTGTTTAAATTGAAATAAAAGAAAGGCTGTCTCTGGTTTTCTCCCCTTATTTTTCATAATCAATGCAGCCCCTCTTATGTTGTGACCTCTCAATTTCCTTATTTATGGTGTTTAGTCAGAGTGTTAATTATGGCTTTGTACCCCACATAGTTTACAGCTTGAGCAGTCAGTGCAGCTTTCCTTTCTAACGCTGCGTTATGTCCTTCACTATGGCGCCATTTGTCTAGCAGGGGTCTGACAGAGTTAAAGATTCCTTTTACCTGTCTCCGGTTATCGCTCCCTGTATGTTGGAGCCTTTGCTGTCCTTCTCAGTCCTTGACCCCTTCAGTTTCCCACTTCTCGCTCACCAGCTGTCAATTTAGAGCATCGTTCAGGGATTCCGATTCTCGTTGCGCCACGTGGGTAGCCGACACTGGCCTTATCGGCGTGAGCCCTCTTTATATGGCTTGTCTGCTTGCTGCGCGATGAAAAGCGTTCTGGTCATCTGTTGTGCATGTCTCCGGTCAGTGTTTCACTGACTTGTGAGTTCCACAGCTGCTGTTTTCAGGTCGCTTTTGCCTTTTGGTTGTGTATACTGCCTGGAGCTTTCCACTTATCGATATTTGCAGTTTTAAAGGTACAGTCTAGGCCAAAATAAACTTTCATGATTCAGATAGAGCATGTAATTTTAAACAATTTTCCAATTTACTTTTATCACCAATTTTGCTTTGTTCTCTTTGTATTCTTAGTTGAAAGCTTAACCTAGGAGGTTCATATGCTAATTTCTTAGACCTCGAAGGCCATCTCTTTTCAGAATGCATTTTAACAGTTTTTCACCACTAGAGGGCATTAGTTCATGTATTTCATATAGATAACACTGTGCTCGTGCATGTGAAGTTATCTGTGAGCAGGCACTGATTGGCTAAACTGCAAGTCTGTCAAAAGAACTGAAATAAAGGGGCAGTTTGCAGGGGCTTAGGTACAAGATAATCACAGAGGTTAAAAGTATATTAATATAACTGTGTTGGTTATGCAAAACTGGGGAATGGGTAATAACGGGATTATCTATATTTTAAAACAATAAAAAATCTGGTGTAGACTGTCCCTTTAAAGCAATGCAATTACTGCAAAAATGTACAGCTCCCGCTGTGTATTGTGCACACATAGGGGCCGGTTTATCAAATGTCTGTCCGACATGATCCACTGGCGGATCATGTCCGACAGACATCGCTGAATGCCGACAGCATATGCTGTCGGCATTTAACATTGAGATCGGGCGGATTGATGTCTGCAGCCTCAGATGCGGCGGATCAGTTAAGGACCATCAGGGGCCATCCGGCCCTTGATAAATCGGCCCCTAAATAACAATGTCACTGATCTGTAATGTGAACTGCTTGTATCACAGGGTGTGAGAATACTTAAAGATAGAGAATACAATTTAAACAACTTTATAACTTACTTCTACAGGTACAAATTCCCAAATCCAGAATTATTCCAAAATCCAAACTTTTTATTTTTATTTTTTTAATTCAAATTATTTTAAAAAAATGCCATTTTCCTTACTAGCAAGTCACAATCTTCTCTGCCTGTGTCTTTGTTTTTTTTTTTTTTTTGGGTTATCTTTCTGATTACTGTACTATCTTCTTAACGGTACTATGTATGTATACAAAAGTATTAAACATTTTTATCAAACTACCTTTAGGTTACACATATAAGCTGTATTATGTAGCCACCAATCAGCAAGCGATACCCATGGTCCTCAACCAAAAATACTTCTAAGCTTACATTCCTGCTTTTTTCAAATAAAGATAGCAAGAGAACGAAGAAAAAATTGATAAAAGGAGTAAATTAGAAAGTTGCCTGCTCTATCTGAATCATGAAAGAAAAAAAATTGGGGTTTGTATCCCTTTAAAGGACCAATCAACACATTAGATTTGCATAATCAACAAATGCAAGATAACAAGACAATGCAATAGCACTTAGTCTGAACATCAAATGAGTAGTAGATTTTGTTATAACAAATTTCAAAGTAATGTATATTTCCACTCCCCTTGTACCATGTGATGGCAATCAGCCAATCACAAATGCATATAGTCTGTGAATTCTTGCACATGCTCAGTAGGATCTGGTGACTCAAAAATTGTAAATATAAAAGACTGTGCACATTTTTTTAATGGAAGTAAATTGGAAAGTTGTTTAAAATTACATGCTGTATCTGAATCATGAAAATTTAATTTAACCTGAGTGTCCCTTTAAATGACATAAGGTGCTGTTTACACTTGGTCCCATCCACTCTCCAAACTTTAACATTTTACAGATGCAAATATACAACTATTCCATAATCCGAACCTTTTCCGGCCTTAAACAGTTTGGATATAGGGTTTTGTACCTGGATAATCTAATTTGCTTCATTCTCTTGGAATCCTTTGTCGAAGAAACAGCAATGCACATGGGTGGGCCAATAACATGAGGCATATATGTGCAGCCACCAATTAACAGCTCCTGAAAAACTACCTAGGTATGCTTTTCAACAAAGGATACCAAGAGAAAAAAAAAACAAATTAGATTATAGAAGTCAATTGAAAAGTTGTTTAAAATTGCACGCTCTGTTTAAATCACGAAAGAAAAAAAATTGGCTTTCATGTCCCTTTAAGCTCCAAGATGAAGACGTCAAGTTTGAAAATGCAGGAGTTTCACTAACCGGCACCAGTAGGTAAGGGTTAAAATAAGCAAACGGTATAGCTACACAGCCAAAGCATTGTTAGAAATATCCCTGATACTATAGTTGTGCGCGGGGTTCTGTCGAGATTTGCTTCTCTGTCGAAATTAGCTACTATGATTTCGCATGCGCACAATTACGTAATCGCACTCCATATGTTTCAAAAGAATGTGTGGAATGTGATTACATGAACACAACCAGGCGCACATAGTTCGGAAGCAAATTTTGACGGAGATGAAAAACATAATTTATGCTTACCTGATAAATTTATTTCTCTTGTAGTGTGTTCAGTCCACGGGTCATCCATTACTTATGGGATATATTCTCCTTCCCAACAGGAAGTTGCAATAGGATCACCCAAGCAGAGCTGCTATATAGCTCCTCCCCTCACATGTCATATCCAGTCATTCAACCGAAACAAGACGAGAAAGGAGAAACTATAGGGTGCAGTGGTGACTGGAGTTATAATTTAAAATTTAGAACCTGCCTCAAATAGACAGGGCGGGCCGTGGACTGAACACACTACAAGAGAAATAAATTTATCAGGTAAGCATAAATTATGTTTTCTCTTGTTAAGTGTGTTCAGTCCACGGGTCATCCATTACTTATGGGATACCAATACCAAAGCTAAAGTACACGGATGATGGGAGGGACAAGGCAGGAACATTAAACAGAAGGAACCACTGCCTGTAGAACCTTTCTCCCAAAAACAGCCTCCGAAGAAGCAAAAGTGTCAAATTTGGAAAAAGTATGAAGTGAAGACCAAGTTGCAGCCTTGCAAATCTGTTCAACAGAGGCCTCATTCTTAAAGGCCCAGGTGGAAGCCACAGCTCTAGTGGAATGAGCTGTAATTCTTTCAGGAGGCTGCTGTCCAGCAGTCTCATAGGCTAAGCGTATTATGCTACGAAGCCAAAAAGAGAGAGAGGCAGCCGAAGCCTTTTGACCTCTCCTCTGTCCAGAGTAAACGACAAACAGAGAAGAAGTTTGTCGAAAATCTTTAGTTGCCTGTAAGTAGAACTTCAGGGCACGGACCACGTCTAGATTATGCAAAAGACGTTCCTTCTTTGAAGAAGGATTAGGACATAAGGATGGAACAACAATCTCTTGATTGATATTTTTGTTAGAAACAACCTTAGGTAAAAACCCAGGTTTAGTACGCAGGACTACCTTGTCTGAATGAAAGATCAGATAAGGAGAATCACAATGTAAGGCAGACAACTCAGAGACTCTTCGAGCCGAGGAAATAGCCATCAAAAACAGAACTTTCCAAGATAAAAGCTTAATATCAATGGAATGAAGGGGTTCAAACGGAACACCCTGAAGAACTTTAAGAACCAAGTTTAAGCTCCACGGAGGAGCAACAGCTTTAAACAGGCTTAATCCTAGCCAAAGCCTGACAAAAAGCCTGGACGTCTGGATTCTCTGCCAGACGCTTGTGTAAAAGAATAGACAGAGCAGAAATCTGTCCCTTTAGTGAACTAGCGGATAAGCCCTTTTCTAAACCCTCTTGTAGAAAAGACAATATCCTAGGAATCCTAACCTTACTCCATGAGTAACTCTTGGATTCACACCAATATAAATATTTACGCCATATCTTGTGGTAAATTTTTCTGGTAACAGGTTTCCGAGCTTGTATTAATGTATCAATAACCGAATCCGAAAACCCACGCTTTGATAGAATCAAGCGTTCAATTTCCAAGCAGTCAGCCTCAGAGAAATTAGGTTTGGATGGTTGAAAGGACCCTGAATTAGAAGGTCCTGCCTCAGGGGTAGAGACCATGGTGGACAAGACGACATGTCCACTAGGTCTGCATACCAGGTCCTGCGTGGCCACGCAGGCGCTATCAGAATCACTGATGCTCTCTCCTGTTTGATCCTGGCAATCAGTCGAGGTAGCAACGGAAAAGGTGGAAACACATAAGCTATGTTGAAAACCCAAGGGGCTGCTAGTGCATCTACCAGCACCGCTCCCGGGTCCCTGGACCTGGATCCGTAACAAGGAAGCTTGGCATTCTGGCGAGATGCCATGAGATCCAGATCCGGTTTGCCCCAACGATGAATCAGTTGAGCAAATACCTCCGGGTGAAGTTCCCACTCCCCCGGATGAAAAGTCTGGCGACTTAGAAAATCCGCCTCCCAGTTCTCCACGCCTGGGATGTAGATCGCTGACAGGTGGCAAGAGTGAGACTCTGCCCAGCGAATTATCTTCGAGACTTCCAACATCGCTAGGGAACTCCTGGTTCCCCCTTGATGATTGATGTAAGCCACAGTCGTGATGTTGTCCGACTGAAATCTGATGAACCCCAGTGTTGCTAACTGAGGCCAAGCTAGAAGAGCATTGAATATTGCTCTTAATTCTAGAATGTTTATTGGGAGGAGTTTCTCCTCTTGAGTCCACGATCCCTGAGCCTTCAGGGAGTTCCAGACTGCTCCCCAGCCTAGTAGGCTGGCGTCTGTTGTTACAATCGTCCAATCTGGTCTGCGAAAAGTCATTCCTTTGGACAGATGAACCCGTGACAACCACCAGAGAAGAGAATCTCTGGTCTCCTGGTCCAGATTTAGCAAAGGGGACAGATCTGAGTAATCCCCGTTCCATTGACTTAGCATGCATAGTTGCAGCGGTCTGAGATGTAGGCGCGCAAATGGCACTATGTCCATTGCCGCGACCATTAAGCCGATTACTTCCATGCACTGAGCTACTGATGGGCTTGGAATGGAGTGAAGGACACGGCAAGCATTGAGAATCTTTGATAACCTGGACTCCGTCAGGTAAATTTTCATCTCTACAGAATCTATAAGAGTCCCTAGAAAAGGGACCCTTGTGAGTGGTAACAGAGAACTCTTTTCCACGTTCACTTTCCACCCATGCGACCTCAGAAATGCTAGAACTATCTCTGTATGAGACTTTGCATTTTGAAAACTTGACGCTTGTATGAGAATGTCGTCTAGGTACGGAGCCACCGCTATGCCTCGTGGTCTTAGTACCGCCAGAAGAGAGCCCAGAACCTTTGTAAAAATTCTCGGGGCCGTAGCTAACCCGAAGGGAAGAGCTACAAACTGGTAATGCCTGTCTAGAAAGGCAAACCTTAGGTACCGATAATGATCTTTGTGAATCGGTATGTGAAGGTAGGCATCCTTTAAATCCACTGTGGTCATATATTGACCCTCTTGGATCATGGGTAGGATGGTCCGAATGGTTTCCATCTTGAACGACAGAACCCTTAGGAATTTGTTTAAGATCTTTAAATCTAAGATTGGTCTGAAGGTTCCCTCTTTCTTGGGAACCACAAACAGATTTGAATAAAACCCTTGCCCCTGTTCCGTCCGCGGAACTGGGTGGATTACTCCCATCACTAAGAGGTCTTGTACACATTGTAGAAGAGAGAAAGTCTGCCCCCCACTAGATCCGTCTCCGGAAAGGGGGCCCTGTCTTCATGCTGTCTTAGGGGCGGAAGTAGGCTTTCTGGCCTGCTTGCCCTTGTTCCATGACTGGTTGCCTTTCCAACCCTGTCTGTAACGAGCAGTAGTTCCTTCCTGTTTTGGAGCGGAGGAAGTTGATGCTGCTCCTGCCTTGAAATTACGAAAGGCACGAAAATTAGACTGTTTGGCCTTTGCTTTGGCCCTGTCCTGAGGAAGGGTGTGGCCCTTACCTCCAGTAATGTCAGCAATAATTTCCTTCAAGCCGGGCCCGAATAAGGTCTGCCCTTTGAAAGGAATGTTTAGTAATTTAGACTTAGAAGTTACATCTGCTGACCAGGATTTAAGCCATAGCGCTCTGCGCGCCTGTATGGCGAATCCGGAATTCTTAACCGTAAGTTTGGTTAAATGCACTACGGCATCCGAAACAAACGCATTAGCCAGCTTAAGGGTTCTAATCTTGCTCAAAGACTCATCCAATGGTGCTGTGCGAATCGCCTCTTCCAGAGACTCAAACCAGAATGCCGCTGCAGCAGTGACAGGCGCAATGCATGCAAGAGGCTGTAATATGAAACCTTGTTAAACAAACATTTTCTTAAGATAACCCTCTAATTTTTTATCCATTGGATCTGAGAAAGCACAGCTATCCTCCACCGGGATAGTGGTATGCTTGGCTAAAGTAGAAACTGCTCCCTCCACCTTAGGGACCGTCTGCCATAAGTCTTGTGTGGTGGCGTCTATAGGGAACATTTTTCTAAATATCGGAGGAGGGGAAAAAGGCACACCGGGTCTATCCCACTCCTTACTAATAATCTCTGTAAGCCTTTTTGGTATAGGAAAAACGTCAGTACACACCGGTACCGCGTAGTATTTATCCAGCCTACATAGTTTCTCTGGGATTGCCACCGTGTCACAATCATTCAGAGCCGCTAACACCTCCCCTAGCAACACGCGGAGGTTCTCAAGCTTAAATTTAAAATTTGAAATTTCTGAATCCGGTCTCCTCGAATCAGAACCGTCACCCACAGAATGAAGCTCTCCGTCCTCATGTTCTGCAAATTGTGACGCAGTATCAGACATGGCTCTCGTGTCATCGGCGCGCTCTGTCCTTAACCCAGAACTGTCGCGCTTGCCTCTTAACTCGGGCATATTGTATAATACTTCTTTCATAACATTAGCCATATCATGTAAAGTGATTTGTAAGGGCCTTGATGTACTTGGGCCTCAATCTCACGCACCTCCCGAGCGGGAGACGAAGGTACTGACACGTGAGGAGAGTTAGACGGCATAACTGCCCCCTCGTTGTCTGGTGATAATTTCTTTATCGGTACAGATTGACTTTTATTCAAAGTAATATCAATACAATTGGTACACATAGTTCTATTGGGCTCCACATCGGCTTTTAAACATAATAAACAAGCAGATTCCTCTGTATCAGACATGTTTAAACAGACTAGCAATGAAGTTAGCAAGCTTGGAAATTACTTTCAATAAGTTCACAAGCAATATAAAAAACGCTGCAGCGCTTTTAAAAAACACAGATGAATAACAAAGAACTAATTCAGTTATAGTCAACAATTCTTTAAATGTATTAATTAGCAGAGGATTGCACCCATTAGCAAAAGGATGATTAACCCCTCAGTACCCAAAAAAACGGATATCAAATTAATGTTTAACGTTTTTATCACAGTCTAACACACTGTCACAGGTCTGCTGTGACTGATTACCTCCCTCAAAAACGGATTTTGAAGACCCCTGAGCTCTCTAGAGACGTCCTGGATCAAGGAGGAAGAAGCAGGAAGACTGTGCTAGAATTTTAACTGCGCAACAAGGCGCTAAAAAAAAAAGGCCCCGCCCGCTCATTTACAACAGTGGGAGACCTGATATAACGGTTTCTATGCAGAAATATACGTTAGCCATGTGGAAAAAAGAAAAATTCATGCCCAAAAGGATTTATCACCAAAGTACCTCACAAAAACGAATAACATGCCAGTAAACGTTTTTTTAAAAACAAACTTCTTTTAATGTCATGCAAAGTTATCACTAAGCCTGCTACCAGTCGCTTCCACTGCAGATAAGGCTTAAGCATTATTTCAGTATTAACAGTATTTTCTCAGTCAAATTCTAGTCCCTAGAAAATAACTCTACTGTGCATACAATTATCAGCCTGATACCAGTCACTACTACTGCATTTAAGGCTGTACTTACATCATACGGGTAACAGCAGTGTTTTCTTAGTCAATTCCATTCCCAGAAAATATTGTACTGCACATACCTCATTTGCGGGGGACCCCGCATGCTATTCCCATGTTCTGAAGTTACCCCACTCCTCAGAATGTCGAGAACAGCCAGTGGATCTTAGTTACGCCTGCTAAGATCATAGAAAAACGCAGGCAGTTTCTTCTTCCAAATACTGCCTGAGATAGAAAAACAGCACACTCCGGTGCCATTTAAAATAACAAACTTTTGATTGAAGAATAATTAAGTAAAAACTCCAACTCCTCCCGCGACCTCCTTCTTTGTTGAGGGTTGCAAGAGAATGACTGGATATGACATGTGAGGGGAGGAGCTATATAGCAGCTCTGCTTGGGTGATCCTCTTGCAACTTCCTGTTGGGAAGGAGAATATATCCCATAAGTAATGGATGACCCGTGGACTGAACACACTTAACAAGAGAAATAAGTCCTCGCATTCCTTCTTAAAGGGATAGTCTAGTCTAAAATAAACTATCATGATTTAGATAGAGCATGGACTTTTAAACAACTTTCCAATTTACATTTATCAACACTTTTGCTTTGTTCTCTTGGTATTCTAAGTTGAAAGCTAAACCTAGGTAGGCTCATATGCTAATTTCTTAGACCTTGAAGACCGCCTCTTATCTGAATGCATTTTGAAAGTGTTTAACCCCTAGCAGTCATTAGTTCATGTGTGCCATATAGATAACACTGTGATCACGCACGTGGAGTTAGCTAGGAGTCAGCTCTGATTGGCTAAAATGCAAGTTTGTCAAAATAACCGAAATAAGGGGGCAGTCTGCAGAGGCTTAGATAAAAGGTAAACACAGAGGTAAAAAGTATATTAATATAACAGTGCTGGTTATGCAAAACTGGGCAATGGGTAATTAAGGGATTATCTATCTTTTTAAACAATACAAATTCTGGTGTAGACTGTCCCTTTAAAGCAGCAATGAACATGTGTGCATGCGCAGTAACATTATGTGTTAGTAAATTTCGACGGAGAACTTATATTAAAACATTTTTTTTTAATTTTTTTTTAAATGTTTTAAAAAAACATTTTAAAAATGTTTGTTACAAATGATAAAACTTCTTATCTGTTAATACACAGTAGCAGGGCACTATATTAAAACAGGTATTAACTTTAATGTTTTAAAAGAAGTTTTCCATCCAAATTTGCTACCAAATGTTACTGCACATGCGCACATATACGTGACCTCTTTCATGTCAAATGCAGAAAGTCATTTTCCTCTCCATCAAAATTTCCTACCAATCTTTATTTTGCATGTTTGCATTTCATCATCACATTCCACACATTTAAAAAAAAAAAAGTGGAATGCAGTAACATTGTGCGCATGCGCAAATCTTTTACGGAGATGAAAATTAGTCCTCACATTCCTTCTTAAAGCAGCTATGTACATGTGTGCATGCGCAGTAACATTGTGTGGTATCTCAGTAACGTAATTGTGCGCATGCGCAAATCATGGTAGCAAATTTTGACGGAGAAGCAAATTTCGACAGAACACCAGTACCTGTTAGACTTTTTCATAGCTATTTCCAAACAGTCTTTTACATTGCACCTATGTTAAATACTCTAAAATGGCCACTGGAGACATTCTAGAAGTTTCTTAATAATAGTGGTATCGATTCATTAAACCTACATTCATCCCTATTGGAGAGGCTGCATACAGTCAACAGGGTACACATTTATATCTATAGGCACATATACTTATGTAAAGACATAGAAGCCCATTTATCAAGCTCCGTATGGAACTTGTGGGCCCGTGTTTCTGGCGAGTGTTCAGACTCGCCAGAAACAGCAGTTATGAAGCAGCGGTCTAAAGACCGCTGCTCCATAACCCTGTCCGCCTGCCCTGAGCAGACGGACAGAGATCGCCACAATTCAATCCGATCGAGTACGATCGGGTTAATTGACACCCCCTGCTGGCGGCCCATTGGCCGCAAATCTGCAGGGGGCGGCGTTACGCTGCTGGTGCAATGCTGAATACGGAGAACGTATTGCTCTCCGCACTCAGCGAGGTCTTGCGGACCTGATCCGCACTGTCGGATCAGGTCCGCAAGACCTTTGATAAATAGACCTCATAGGGGCCGATTTATCAACTGTCGGGCTGTAGCGGATCATGTCCGTCCGACATCGATAAATGCCGACAGCATATGCTGGCGGCATTTATAATTGCACAAGCATTTTGTGTATAATTCTCTTCAGGACACCAACATCTACAAATGGTGCAATTTCATATCTCATATCAGAATGTATTTCTCACACAGTCATGATAGTCACAAACAATATAGTGGTTATAAAAATCAGGTTTTTTTTTTTACAGGAGATCGCATAATCTCTGCTTTCAGAGTTAACTATTGCAATCCTTTTCGATCCGCATCTCAAGTTGCGATTGCAGGCAGACAGGTTCACAATTTGCTTTACCTTTGCTAGTTTATAGACATCTTGATTAACAAGTTATTCGAGGACATACTGCTGTATCTATACAGGTTAGTCAGAAGACTTGAAAATTTCCACTGCAGTTAATAGGTTGTGGTTAGAGCAATAATTAATTTGTATATAGCACAGAGGACATGGGTTTACTACAACCTTGACAGCAGATTGGCTGCTTCAGGTTTAAAGTTCTCACAATCTTGAGATGTATGCAACTGTCACCTACTGAGGTATAGACAATCATTAACATCTTAACACGTCATCATCGCTCATTTGCGCATTGCAGTTTACAGGAAAAGCTCCTTGGCATATTAACCCCTCAGGTGCAGCTTTAGGAAAAGTATAAGCTTCTATGATCTTAAAGGGACACTGAACCCGAATTTTTTCTTTCGTGATTCAGATAGAGCATGAAATTTTAAGCAACTTTCTAATTTACTCCTATTATCACATTTTCTTCATTCTCTTGGTATCTTTATTTGAAATGCAAGAATGTATGTTTAGATGCCGGCCCATTTTTGGTGAACCTGGGTTGTTCTTGCTGATTGGTGGATAAGTTCATTCATTATTGGTGGATAAGTGGATTAGCGTTGCGGAATATGTTGGCGCTCTACAAATAACCGATAATAATAATAATAATAAAATAACCAATAAAAAAAGTGCTGTCCAGAGTACTGAATCAAAAAGGAAGCGTAGATGCCTTCTTTTTTAAATAAAGATAGCAAGAGAACAAAGAAAAATTGATAATAGGAGTAAATTAGAAAGTTGCTTAAAATTGCATACTCTATCTGAATCACGAAAGAAAAAAATTTGGGTTCAGTGTCCCTTTAAAATGTGTGTAAGTGAAAATTCAAAGTTGGTATTCTCTGTGAAGTAATCCTCAAAAGACTGATGATTAATAATTATAATAATATTAATAAATGAACAATGTTTTAAAGCCATAATAATTATTGCACAATATATAAGAGGTCTTTTCTTAAAGGGACACTAAACCCAAATTTGTTATTTTGTGATTCAGATAGGGCATGCAGTTTTAAGCAACTTTCCAATTTACTCCTATTATCAATTTTCTTCGTTCTCTTACTATCTTTATTTAAATGGCAAGAATGTAAAGATTAGGAGCTGGAACTTTTTGGTTCATAACCTGGGTTATGCTTGCTTATTGGTGGCTAAATGTAGCCACTAGTAAACAAGCGCTATACAGGGTGCTGAACCTAAAATGGGCCGGCTCCTAAGCTTTTTTTTAAAAAAAAAAACATAATTTATGTAAGAACTTACCTGATAAATTCATTTCTTTCATATTAGCAAGAGTCCATGAGCTAGTGACGTATGGGATATACATTCCTACCAGGAGGGGCAAAGTTTCCCAAACCTTAAAATGCCTATAAATACACCCCTCACCACACCCACAATTCAGTTTAACGAATAGCCAAGAAGTGGGGTGATAAGAAAAAAGTGCGAAAGCATATAAAATAAGGAATTGGAATAATTGTGCTTTATACAAAAAAAAAAAAGAGTCCATGAGCTAGTGACGTATGGGATAATGATTACCCAAGATGTGGATCTTTCCACACAAGAGTCACTAGAGAGGGAGGGATAAAATAAAGACAGCCAATTCCTGCTGAAAATAATCCACACCAAGAATAAAATTTTAATGAAAAAACATAAGCAGAAGATTCAAACTGAAACCACTGCCTGAAGTACGTTTCTACCAAAAACTGCTTCAGAAGAAGAAAACACATAAAAATGGTAGAATTTAGTAAAAGTATGCAAAGAGGACCAAGTTGCTGTTTTGCAAATCTAATCAACCGAAGCTTCATTCTTAAACGCCCAGGAAGTAGAAACTAACCTAGTAGAATGAGCTGTAATCCTTTGAGGCGGAGTGTTACCCGACTCAACATAGGCATGATGAAATAAAGATTTCAACCAAGATGCCAAAGAAATGGCAGAAGCTTTCTGGTCTTTTCTAGAACCGGAAAAGATGACAAATAGACTAGAAGTCTTTCGGAAAGACTTAATAGCTTCAACATAATATTACAAAGCTCTAACAGCATCCAAAGAATGCAATGATTTCTCCTTAGAATTCATAGGATTAGGACATAATGAAGGAACCACAATTTCTCTACTAATGTTGTTAGAATTCACAACCTTAGGTAAAAAATTCAAAGAAGTTCGCAGCACCGCCTTATCCTGATGCAAAATCAGAAAAGGAGACTCACAAAAAAGAGTAGATAATTCAGAGACTCTTCTGGCAGAAGAGATGGCCAAAAGAAACAAAACTTTCCAAGAAAGTAATATAACGACCAAAGAATGCATGGGTTCAAAAGGAGGAGCTTGAAGAGCCCCCAGAACCAAATTCAAACTCCAAGGAGGAGAAATTGACTTAATGACAGGTTTTATACGAACCAAAGCTTGTACAAAACAATGAATATCAGGAAGATTAGCAATCCTTCTGTGAAAAAGAACAGAAAGAGCAGAGATTTGTCTTTCAAGAAACTTGCGGACAAACCTTTATCTAAACCATCCTGAAGAAATATAAGTCTTCCAGACTCTATAATATATCTCTCTAGATACAGATTTACGAGCCTGTCACATAGTATCAATCACAGAGTCAGAGAAACCTCTTTGACCAAGAATCAAGCGTTCAAACTCCACACCTTAAAATTAAGGTTTTGAGATCCTGATGGAAAAAAGAACCTTGAGACAGAAAGACTGGTCTTAACGGAAGAGTCCACAGCTGGCAAGAGGCCATCCGGACAAGATCCGCATACTAAAACCTGTGAGGCCATGCTGGAGCTACCAGCAGGACAAACGAGCATTCCTTTAGAATATTAGAGAATACCCTTGGAAAAAGAACTAGAGGCGGAAAGATATAGGCAGGATGACACTTGTAAGGAAGAGATAATGCATCCACTGCCTCCGCCCGAGGATCCCTGGATCCGGACAGATACCAGGGAAGTTTCTTGTTTAGATGAGAAGCCATCAGATCTATTTCTGGGAGTTCCCACATTTGAACAATCTGAGGAAATACCTCTGGGTGAAGACCATTCGCCCAGGTGCAACGTTTGGCGACTGAGATAATCCGCTTTCCAATTGTCCATACCTGGGATATGAACCGCAGAGATTAGACAGGAGCTGGATTCCGCTCAAACCAAAATTCGAGATACTTCTTTCATAGCCAGAGGACTGTGAGTCCCTCCTTGATGATTGATGTATGCCACAGTTGTGACATTGTCTATCTGAAAACAAATGAACAACTCTCTCTTCAGAAGAGGCCAAGACTGAAGAGCTCTGAAATTGCACGGAGTTCCAAAATATTGATCGGAAATCTCACCTCCTGAGATTCCCAAACCCCTTGTGCCGTCAGATACCCCCACACAGCTCCCCAACCTGTAAGACTTGCATCTGTTGAGATTATAGTCCAGGTCGGAAGAACAAAGAAGCCCCCTGAACTAAACGATGGTGATCTGTCCACCATGTCAGAGAGTGTCGTATAATCGGTTTAAAGATATTAATTGAGATATCTTTGAGTAATCCCTGCACCATTGGTTCAGCATACAGAGCTGAAGAGGTCGCATGTGAAAACGAGCAAAGGAGATCGCATCTGATGCGGCAGTCCTAAGACCTAAAATTTCCATGCATAAGGCTACCAAAGGGAATGATTGTAACTGAAGGTTTTGACAAGCTGATATCAATGTTAAACTTCTCTTGTCTGACAAGGACAGAGTCATAGACACTGAATCTATTCTAGAAACCTAAAAAGGTTACCCTTGTCTGAGGAATCAATGAACTGATTGGTAAATTGATCCTCCAACCATGAACTTGAAGAAACAACACAAGTCGATTCGTATGAGATTCTTCGAAAATGAGAAGACTGAGCAAGTACCCAGATATCGTCCAATAAGGAAATACCAAAAACCCTGTTCTCTGATTACAGAAAGAAGGGCACCGAGAACCTTTGAAAAAAATTCTTGGAACTGAGGCTAGGCCAAACGGTAGAGCCACAAAACTGGTAATGCTTGTCTAAAAAGAGAATCTCAGACACTAAAAGTGATCTGGACGAATCGGAATATGCAGATACGCATCCTGTAAATCTATTGTAGACATATAATGCCCTTGCTAAACAAAAGGCAGGACAGTCCTACAGTAACCATCTTGAATGATGGTATCCTTACATAACGATTCAATATTGATAGATCCGGAACTGGTCTGAAGGAATTGACCTTCTTTGGTACAATGAAGAGATAAAATAAAACCCCAGCCCCTGTTCCAGAACTGGAACTGGCATAATTACTCCAGCCAACTCTAGATCTGAAACACATTTCAGAAATGCTGAGCCTTTGCTGTGTTAACTGGGACACGGGAAAGAAAAAAATCTCTTAGCAGGAGGCCTTAACTGAAGCCAATTCTGTACCTTTCTGAAACAATGTTCTGAAACCAGAAATTGAGAACGGAATTGATCAAAATTTCTTTGAAGAAAACGTAATCTGCCCCATACCAGCTGAGCTGGAATAAGGTCCGCACCTTCATGGGTACTTAGGAGCTGGCTATAGGTTTTCTATAAGGCTTGGATATATTCCAAACTGGAAATAGTTTCCAAACTGATACCGCTCCTGAGAATGAAGGATCAGGCTTTTGTTCCTTATTGTGAGGAAAGGAACGAAAATGATTATTAGACCTAAATTTACCTTAGATTTTTTATCCTTTGGTAAAAAAGTTCCCTTCCTTCCAGAAACAGTTGAAATAATAATTTATTACCCTGGAAAGAAAGGGAAAGCAAAGTTGACTTAGAAGACATATCAGCATTCCAAGTTTAATCCATAAAGCTTTTCTAGCTAAAATAGCTAGAGACATATACCTGACATCAACTCTAATGATATCAAAAGATGGTATCACCAATAAAATTATTAGCATGTTATAGAATAATAATAATGCTATAAAATTATGATCTGTTACTTGTTGCGCTAAAGCTTCTAACCAAAAAGTTGAAGCTGCAGCAACATCCGCTAAAAATATAGCAGGTCTAAGAAGATTACCTGAACATAAGTAAGCTTTTCTTAGAAAGGATTCAATTTTCCTATCTAAAGGATCCTTAAATGAATTACTATCTGCCGTAGGAATAGTAGCACATTTAGCAGGAGTAGAGACAGCCCCATAACCTTAGGGATTTTGTCCCAAAAAAACTCTAATCTGTCAGATGGCACAGGATATAATTGCTTAAACGTTTAGAAGGAGTAAAAGAATTACCCAAATTATTCCATTCCCTGGAAATTACTTCAGAAATAGCATCAGGGAGATTAAACACTTCTGGAATAACTACAGGAGATTTAAAAACCTTATTTAAACGTTTAGATTTAGTATCAAGAGGACCAGAATCCTCTATTTCTAATGCAATTAATACTTCTTTAAATAAAGAACGAATAAATTCCATCTTGAACAAATACAAAGATTTATCAGCATCAACCTCTGAGACAGAAACCTCTGAACCAGAAGAACCATTATCAGTATCAGAATGATGATGTTCATTTAAAAATTCATCTGAAAAAAGAGAAGTTTTAAAAGACTTTTATGTAAACTAGAAGGAGAAATAACAGACATAGCCTTCTTAATGGATTTAAAAAATAAAATCTCTTATGTTTATCAGGAACACTCTGAAAATTAGATGTTGACGGAACAGCAACAGGTAATGTAACAGTACTAAAGGAAATTTTATCTGCATTAATAAGTTTGTCATGACATGCAATACAAACAACAGCTGGAGAAACAGATACCAAAAATTATAGCAGATACACTTAGCTTGGTAGCTCCAGCACTAGACAGCGATTTTCCTGTAGTATCTTCTGACTCAGATGCAACGTGAGACATCTTGCAATATGTAAGAGAAAAAAACAGAATTTATGTTTACCTGATAAATTACTTTCTCCAACGGTGTGTCCGGTCCACGGCGTCATCCTTACTTGTGGGATATTCTCTTCCCCAACAGGAAATGGCAAAGAGCCCAGCAAAGCTGGTCACATGATCCCTCCTAGGCTCCGCCTACCCCAGTCATTCGACCGACGTTAAGGAGGAATATTTGCATAGGAGAAACCATATGGTACCGTGGTGACTGTAGTTAAAGAAAATAAATTATCAGACCTGATTAAAAAACCAGGGCGGGCCGTGGACCGGACACACCGTTGGAGAAAGTAATTTATCAGGTAAACATAAATTCTGTTTTCTCCAACATAGGTGTGTCCGGTCCACGGCGTCATCCTTACTTGTGGGAACCAATACCAAAGCTTTAGGACACGGATGAAGGGAGGGAGCAAATCAGGTCACCTAAATGGAAGGCACCACGGCTTGCAAAACCTTTCTCCCAAAAATAGCCTCAGAAGAAGCAAAAGTATCAAACTTGTAAAATTTGGTAAAAGTGTGCAGTGAAGACCAAGTCGCTGCCCTACATATCTGATCAACAGAAGCCTCGTTCTTGAAGGCCCATGTGGAAGCCACAGCCCTAGTGGAATGAGCTGTGATTCTTTCGGGAGGCTGCCGTCCGGCAGTCTCGTAAGCCAATCTGATGATGCTTTTAATCCAAAAAGAGAGAGAGGTAGAAGTTGCTTTTTGACCTCTCCTTTTACCTGAATAAACAACAAACAAGGAAGATGTTTGTCTAAAATCCTTTGTAGCATCTAAATAGAATTTTAGAGCGCGAACAACATCCAAATTGTGCAACAAACGTTCCTTCTTTGAAACTGGTTTCGGACACAGAGAAGGTACGATAATCTCCTGGTTAATGTTTTTGTTAGAAACAACTTTTGGAAGAAAACCAGGTTTAGTACGTAAAACCACCTTATCTGCATGGAACACCAGATAAGGAGGAGAACACTGCAGAGCAGATAATTCTGAAACTCTTCTAGCAGAAGAAATTGCAACTAAAAACAAAACTTTCCAAGATAATAACTTAATATCAACGGAATGTAAGGGTTCAAACGGAACCCCCTGAAGAAATGAAAGAACTAAATTGAGACTCCAAGGAGGAGTCAAAGGTTTGTAAACAGGCTTGATTCTAACCAGAGCCTGAACAAAGGCTTGAACATCTGGCACAGCTGCCAGCTTTTTGTGAAGTAACACCGACAAGGCAGAAATCTGTCCCTTCAGGGAACTTGCAGATAATCCTTTTTCCAATCCTTCTTGAAGGAAGGATAGAATCCTAGGAATCTTAACCTTGTCCCAAGGGAATCCTTTAGATTCACACCAACAGATATATTTTTTCCAAATTTTGTGGTAAATCTTTCTAGTTACAGGCTTTCTGGCCTGAACAAGAGTATCGATAACAGAATCTGAGAATCCTCGCTTCGATAAGATCAAGCGTTCAATCTCCAAGCAGTCAGCTGGAGTGAAACCAGATTCGGATGTTCGAACGGACCCTGAACAAGAAGGTCTCGTCTCAAAGGTAGCTTCCAAGGTGGAGCCGATGACATATTCACCAGATCTGCATACCAAGTCCTGCGTGGCCACGCAGGAGCTATCAAGATCACCGACGCCCTCTCCTGATTGATCCTGGCTACCAGCCTGGGGATGAGAGGAAATGGCGGGAACACATAAGCTAGTTTGAAGGTCCAAGGTGCTACTAGTGCATCCACTAGAGCCGCCTTGGGATCCCTGGATCTGGCCCCGTAGCAAGGAACTTTGAAGTTCTGACGAGAGGCCATCAGATCCATGTCTGGAATGCCCCACAGGTGAGTGACTTGGGCAAAGATTTCCGGATGGAGTTCCCACTCCCCCGGATGCAATGTCTGACGACTCAGAAAATCCGCTTCCCAATTTTCCACTCCTGGGATGTGGATAGCCGACAGGTGGCAGGAGTGAGACTCCGCCCATAGAATGATTTTGGTCACTTCTTCCATCGCTAGGGAACTCCTTGTTCCCCCCTGATGGTTGATGTACGCAACAGTTGTCATGTTGTCTGATTGAAACCGTATGAACTTGGTCCTCGCTAGCTGAGGCCAAGCCTTGAGAGCATTGAATATCGCTCTCAGTTCCAGAATATTTATCGGTAGAAGAGATTCTTCCCGAGACCAAAGACCCTGAGCTTTCAGGGATCCCCAGACCGCGCCCCAGCCCATCAGACTGGCGTCGGTCGTGACAATGACCCACTCTGGTCTGCGGAATGTCATCCCTTGTGACAGGTTGTCCAGGGACAGCCACCAACGGAGTGAGTCTCTGGTCCTCTGATTTACTTGTATCTTCGGAGACAAGTCTGTATAGTCCCCATTCCACTGACTGAGCATGCACAGTTGTAATGGTCTTAGATGAATGCGCGCAAAAGGAACTATGTCCATTGCCGCTACCATCAACCCGATCACTTCCATGCACTGAGCTATGGAAGGAAGAGGAACGGAATGAAGTATCCGACAAGAGTCTAGAAGTTTTGTTTTTCTGACCTCTGTCAGAAAAATCCTCATTTCTAAGGAGTCTATAATTGTTCCCAAGAAGGGAACCCTTGTTGACGGGGATAGAGAACTCTTTTCCACGTTCACTTTCCATCCGTGAGATCTGAGAAAGGCCAGGACGATGTCCGTGTGAGCCTTTGCTTGAGGAAGGGACGACGCTTGAATCAGAATGTCGTCCAAGTAAGGTACTACCGCAACGCCCCTTGGTCGTAGCACAGCTAGAAGGGACCCTAGTACCTTTGTGAAAATCCTTGGAGCAGTGGCTAATCCGAAAGGAAGCGCCACGAACTGGTAATGTTTGTCCAGGAATGCGAACCTTAGGAACCGATGATGTTCCTTGTGGATAGGAATATGTAGATACGCATCCTTTAAATCCACCGTGGTCATGAATTGACCTTCCTGGATGGAAGGAAGAATAGTTCGAATGGTTTCCATCTTGAACGATGGAACCTTGAGAAACTTGTTTAAGATCTTGAGATCTAAGATTGGTCTGAACGTTCCCTCTTTTTTGGGAACTATGAACAGATTGGAGTAGAACCCCATCCCTTGTTCTCTTAATGGAACAGGATGAATCACTCCCATTTTTAACAGGTCTTCTACACAATGTAAGAACGCCTGTCTTTTTATGTGGTCTGAAGACAACTGAGACCTGTGGAACCTCCCCCTTGGGGGAAGTCCCTTGAATTCCAGAAGATAACCTTGGGAGACTATTTCTAGCGCCCAAGGATCCAGAACATCTCTTGCCCAAGCCTGAGCGAAGAGAGAGAGTCTGCCCCCCACCAGATCCGGTCCCGGATCGGGGGCCAACATTTCATGCTGTCTTGGTAGCAGTGGCAGGTTTCTTGGCCTGCTTTCCCTTGTTCCAGCCTTGCATTGGTCTCCAAGCTGGCTTGGCTTGAGAAGTATTACCCTCTTGCTTAGAGGACGTAGCACTTTGGGCTGGTCCGTTTTTACGAAAGGGACGAAAATTAGGTCTATTTTTTGCCTTGAAAGGCCGATCCTGAGGAAGGGCGTGGCCCTTACCCCCAGTGATATCAGAGATAATCTCTTTCAAGTCAGGGCCAAACAGCGTTTTCCCCTTGAAAGGAATGTTTAGTAGCTTGTTCTTGGAAGACGCATCAGCCGACCAAGATTTCAACCAAAGCGCTCTGCGCGCCACAATAGCAAACCCAGAATTCTTAGCCGCTAACCTAGCCAATTGCAAAGTGGCGTCTAGGGTGAAAGAATTAGCCAATTTGAGAGCATTGATTCTGTCCATAATCTCCTCATAAGGAGGAGAATCACTATCGAGCGTCTTTATCAGCTCATCGAACCAGAAACATGCGGCTGTAGCGACAGGGACAATGCATGAAATTGGTTGTAGAAGGTAACCCTGCTGAACAAACATCTTTTTAAGCAAACCTTCTAATTTTTTATCCATAGGATCTTTGAAAGCACAACTATCCTCTATGGGTATAGTGGTGCGCTTGTTTAAAGTGGAAACCGCTCCCTCGACCTTGGGGACTGTCTGCCATAAGTCCTTTCTGGGGTCGACCATAGGAAACAATTTTTTAAATATGGGGGGAGGGACGAAAGGAATACCGGGCCTTTCCCATTCTTTATTAACAATGTCCGCCACCCGCTTGGGTATAGGAAAAGCTTCTGGGAGCCCCGGCACCTCTAGGAACTTGTCCATTTTACATAGTTTCTCTGGGATGACCAACTTTTCACAATCATCCAGAGTGGATAATACCTCCTTAAGCAGAATGCGGAGATGTTCCAACTTAAATTTAAATGCAATCACATCAGGTTCAGCCTGTTGAGAAATGTTCCCTGAATCAGTAATTTCTCCCTCAGACAAAACCTCCCTGGCCCCATCAGACTGGGTTAGGGGCCCTTCAGAGATATTAATATCAGCGTCGTCATGCTCTTCAGTATCTAAAACAGAGCAGCCACGCTTACGCTGACAAGGGTTCATTTTGGCTAAAATGTTTTTGACAGAATTATCCATTACAGCCGTTAATTGTTGCATAGTAAGGAGTATTGGCGCTAGATGTACTAGGGGCCTCCTGAGTGGGCAAGACTCGTGTAGACGAAGGAGGGAATGATGCAGTACCATGCTTACTCCCCTCACTTGAGGAATCATCTTGGGCATCATTGTCATTATCACATAAATCACATTTATTTAAATGAATAGGAATTCTGGCTTCCCCACATTCAGAACACAGTCTATCTGGTAGTTCAGACATGTTAAACAGGCATAAACTTGATAACAAAGTACAAAAACGTTTTAAAATAAAACCGTTACTGTCACTTTAAATTTTAAACTGAACACACTTTATTACTGCAATTGCGAAAAAACATGAAGGAATTGTTCAAAATTCACCAAATTTTCACCACAGTGTCTTAAAGCCTTAAAAGTATTGCACACCAAATTTGGAAGCTTTAACCCTTAAAATAACGGAACCGGAGCCGTTTTAAACTTTAACCCCTTTACAGTCCCTGGTATCTGCTTTGCTGAGACCCAACCAAGCCCAAAGGGGAATACGATACCAAATGACGCCTTCAGAAAGTCTTTTCTAAGTATCAGAGCTCCTCTCACATGCGACTGCATGCCATGCCTCTCAAAAACAAGTGCGCCACACCGGCGCGAAAATGAGGCTCTGCTTAAGCTTTGGGAAAGCCCCTAAGGAATAAGGTGTCTAATACAGTGCCTGCCGATATTATTATATCAAAATACCCAGATAAAATGATTCCTCAAGGCTAAATATATGTTAATAATGAATCGATTTAGCCCAGAAACAGTCTACAGTCTTAATAAGCCCTTGTGAAGCCCTTATTTATGATCGTAATAAACATGGCTTACCGGATCCCATAGGGAAAATGACAGCTTCCAGCATTACATCGTCTTGTTAGAATGTGTCATACCTCAAGCAGCAAGAGACTGCACACTGTTCCCCCAACTGAAGTTAATTGCTCTCAACAGTCCTGTGTGGAACAGCCATGGATTTTAGTTACGGTTGCTAAAATCATTTTCCTCATACAAACAGAAATCTTCATCTCTTTTCTGTTTCTGAGTAAATAGTACATACCAGCACTATTTCAAAATAACAAACTCTTGATTGAATAATAAAAACTACAGTTAAACACTAAAAAACTCTAAGCCATCTCTGTGGAGATGTTGCCTGTACAACGGCAAAGAGAATGACTGGGGTAGGCGGAGCCTAGGAGGGATCATGTGACCAGCTTTGCTGGGCTCTTTGCCATTTCCTGTTGGGGAAGAGAATATCCCACAAGTAAGGATGACGCCGTGGACCGGACACACCTATGTTGGAGAAACAACATATAAAGCAAAATTGATCAAATTCCTTAAATGACAGTTTCAGGAATGGGAAAAAATGCCAAAGAACAAGCTTCTAGCAACCAGAAGCAATGAAAAAATAAGACTTAAATAATGTGGAGACAAAAGCGACGCCCTTATTTTTTAGCGCCAAATAAGACGCCCACATTATTTGGTGCCTAAATGCTTTTGGCGCCAAAAATGACGCCACATCCGGAACGCCGACATTTTTGGCGCAAAATAACGTCAAAAAATGACGCAACTTCCGGCGACACGTATGACGCCGGAAACGGAAAAGAATTTTTGCGGCAAAAAAGTCCGCGCCAAGAATGACGCAATAAAATGAAGCATTTTCAGCCCCAGCGAGCCTAACAGCCCACAGGAAAAAAAGAGTCAAATTTTTGAAGGTAAGAAAAAATGATTGATTCAAATGCATTATCCCAAATATGAAACTGACTGTCTGAAAAATAAGGAAAGTTGAACATTCTGAGTCAAGGCAAATAAATGTTTGAATACATATATTTAGAACTTTATAAACAAAGTGCAGAACCATAGCTTAGAGTGTCACAGAAAATAAGATTTACTTACCCCAGGACACTCATCTACATGTTTGTAGAAAGCCAAACCAGTACTGAAACGAGAATCAGCAGAGGTAATGGTATATATATGAGTATATCGTCGATCTGAAAAGGGAGGTAAGAGATGAATCTCTACGACCGATAACAGAGAACCTATGAAATAGACCCCGTAGAAGGAGATCACTGCATTCAAATAGGCAATACTCTCCTCACATCCCTCTGACATTCACTGCACGCTGAGAGGAAAACCGGGCTCCAACTTGCTGCGGAGCGCATATCAACGTAGAATCTAGCACAAACTTACTTCACCACCTCCATCGGAGGCAAAGTTTGTAAAACTGAATTGTGGGTGTGGTGAGGGGTGTATTTATAGGCATTTTAAGGTTTGGGAAACTTTGCCCCTCCTGGTAGGAATGTATATCCCATACGTCACTAGCTCATGGACTCTTGCTAATTACATGAAAGAAATTATTTTTCAAAAGCTTTATTGAGAGAATTCACATAATACAATAAATATATAATATATAATAAGGAAAAAGAGGACAATTACATCGACAACTAATGAGTCAAAGGTCATGAATGTCCAGCAACAACAGAAACCACCTAGAACATACATATTCCAAAATAAACACAAAGGTGGTAAGAGTACCCAAAATGAGGGACTTGGTAACATGTCACAGAAGAGGGACATAACGTCCCCAGATACACTTAAAGGGATACTAAACCCATTTTTTTTAATTTCATGATTCAGATAGAGCATGAGATTTTAAGCACCTTTCTAATTTACTCCTATTATAAATTTTTCTTTGTTCTCATGCTATCTTGATTTGAAAAAGCAATACTGTAAGCTTTAGAGCCAGACCATTTTTTGTTCAGCACATGGGTAGCACTTGCTGATTTGTGGCTAAATGTAGCAAACCAATCGGCAAGCGCTACCCAGGTGCTGAACTAAACATGGGCCGGCTCCTAACCTTTCATTACTGCTTCTTCAAATCCAGATAACATGAGAACAAAGAAAAATTGATAATAGGAGTAAATTAAAAAGTTGCTTAAAATTGCATGCTCTATCTGAATCATGAAAGAAAAAATGAGGGGTTAGTATCCCTTTAAAGTAAGGAGAATTGATGGGTAGGGAGAGTGAGGGGGGAAGGAAGATGAGAGTAAGGGGGGGGAGGGAGGGAGGGAGGGAGAAGCAATATTCAGTCAGGAAGCGAATAGGTAGAATTAGGGAAATTTGTTAGTCAGTAGTCATGGGGTTCGGTTTCCAGGTCGTATCGAAATGAAGCTGCCAGTTTGCCCAAATTCATTCAAAGAGGTCAGAAGTGCCTAATTTGTAGTAGATATCCTTCTCCATAGTATACAGGTAGGCCATTGAGGACAGATTTTAGACCACTTAGGCGGGTATTCGCTCTACCAAGTGCATGCAATGGAGTGCTTAGTAGCCATAAAAAGATATATGCTTAAATAAGAATGGTGTTTGGGGAGGAGGTGTAGGCCTAAGTGTTGAAGAGCTACTGCAGGTGAATTGTGGAGAACGATACACAGCTTGGAGAGAACATGAAAACACGTGTTCCATAGGGGACGTAGCTTAGGACAGTCCCACCATATATGCATGACGTTACCCTTCTGGCCACAATTTCTCCAGCAGTCGGGCAATACATTTGGGAACATTTTAGAGAGTCTGTAAGGGACGTAGTACCAATGTACTAACAATTTGTAATATGTTTCAAACAGGGTAGTGCAATGAATAGTTTTACGGGTAAGTTCAAAGGCGCGTCCCCAAGTCTCCATTGAAATGGACACCCCCAAAAGGGCCTCCCATTTCAGAAGATAGGCCGAAGGGTCTGGAAATGAGGATGAACCCAAAAGGGCATAGTGAAATAATAAGGGGCCACAAAGTCTATTTCCAAGATTCCACACGGATTCCCAGGCGGTCAGAGGGCGAGCTGAGGTAGGACTGAAGCCCCAGCTTAGTAAGAAGCTTTTGACTCTGTAGTATTCGAATGAAAAATACCGAGGTGGCACACAATCCTCCCCAATCTGAGAAATGGGCTTAAAACCCGCCTTTGGGTTGGAAATCCAAAGGTCTGAAACCGTAGTGATCCCTAATTGAGCCCAAAATGGGCCGGCTCCTAAGCTTTACATTACTGCCATTTAAATAAAGATAGCAAGAGAACGAAGAAAAATTGACAATTGGAGTAAATTAGAAAGTTGCTTAAAATTGCTGCTCTATCCGAATTATGAAAGAAAAAAAAAATTGGGTTTCATATCCCTTAAACCCCTTAGTGACCAGACCAGCTTTTTTACCGTTAAGGACCAGGGCTATTTTTACATTTTTACAGTGTTTGTGTTTAGCTGTAATTCTCCTCTTGCTCATTTACTGTACCCACACATATTATATACCGTTTTTCTCGCCATTAAATGTACTTTCTAAAGATACCATTATTTTCATCATATCTTATCATTTACTATAAAAAAAATATAAAATATGATGAAAAAATTGAAAAAAAACACACTTTTTCTAACTTTGACCTCCAAAATCTGTTACACATCTACAACCACCAAAAAACACCCATGCTAAATAATTTCTAAATTTTGTCCTGAGTTTAGAAATATACAATGTTTACATGTTCTTAGCTTTTTTTGCAAGTTATAGAGCAATAAATACGAGTAGCACTTTGCTATTTCCAAACCATTTTTTTTTTTCAAAATTAGCAATAGTTACATTGTAACACTGATATCTCTCAGGAATCCCTGAATATCACTTGACATGTATATATTTGGTTTAGTAGACAACCCAAAGTTTTGATCTAGGCCCATTTTGGTATATTTCATACCACCATTTCACTGCCAAATGAGATCAAATAAAAAAAAAATTGTTAACTTTTTCACAAACTTTAGGTTTTCACTGAAATTATGGCACAAATGATTGTAAATGCTTCTCTGGGATCCTCTTTGTTCAGAAATAGCAGACATATATGGCTTTGGCATTGCTTTTTGGTAATTAGAAGGCTGCTAAATGCCGCTGCGCACCACACTTGTATTATGCCCAGCAGTTAAGGGGTTAATTAGGTAGCTTGTAGGGTTAATTTTAGCTTTAGTGTAGAGATCAGCCTCCCACCTGACACATCCCACTCCCTGACCCCTCTCAAACAGCAATTTATCCCCCCCCCCCCACAATTGTCACCCCCATCTTAAGTATTGGCAGAAAGTTCGCCACTACTAAAATAAAAGACTTTTTAAAAAAAATATATATATTCTGCAGTGTAGAATCCCCCCTTAGCCCCCAACCTTCCTGATCCCCCCAAACAGCTCTCTTTCCCTCCCCCTCTATCTATTTGCCATCATCTTGGGTACTGCCAGCTATCTGCCAGTACCCAGTTTGCTAAATATTAGGCTTTTTAATAATACAAATTAAAACCCCATTTTTTTCTGTAGTGTAGCTACTCCCCTCAATACCCACCCCCCTCCCCCTCCAGATCCCTTTCCCAACACTTATCCCCCCCCCCCCTCCCTCCTTCCATTTCACTGAAGATTTTCCATAGCGTAGTGGTCCCACCCGCTCCCGTCCCCTCACACACGCTTCCGGACCTCTCACCGGAACTCCTCCAGGGCCGCCCACCTGCCTCCCTCCTACGCCACCAACGATTGGCACCATCGCTGGCCGATGCAGAGAGGGCCACAGAGTGGCCCTCTTTGCATCGGTTGCTTACCAGAGGGTATTGCAGGATTCCTCAATATCGAGGCATCACTGCAAAACCCTGAAAGCGGCTGGAAGTGATCACGATCGCTTCCAGTGCTTGAAGCCCCTGAGGACGTGCCAGGCATGTCCTTTGTCGTTAACGTTTTTCCTGTGTGAGCTCAGGAGCGTGCAAGTGTCTCTAGTCATCTGACAGTAGTGTTTCCAAATTGTTTATAGCATAGATACAAACACTGCTGCCATAAAGTGCTAAAGACACGTGCAATCTCTTAAACTCCTTTCAGCCTATCTTTACACTTAAAGGGACAGTGAACTCCAAAAATGTTATTGTTTTAAAAGATAGATAATCCCTTTATTACCCATTCCCCAGTTCTGCATAACCAACACTGTTATAGAAATGTACTTTTTACCTCTGTGATTTCCTTGTACCTTAGTATCCCTTTAAGCATTGTCTTCTAAGTCATGTGATATACCACTAAAAATCTTGCATTATATCACATATTATTGCATTAATGTCAAAGTTCCCAACCAAATGTTAAAAAGCTTAGAAATGTTGACAGTTAATCCAGCTGTGTGCTTGGCAAGAGAGTGCCAGACTTTCTATGTGTTGTATTAATAATTTTGTTTTGTAATTTTCCCTATAGTCTTTGCACCCAGGCTTGACTGGGGTGAATTGCCTATGTCCTTGAAAGCTGTGCAGCTGGGTATGAGTGCTGGTGAGTACCCAGGGCTGTGGGGTTTGCAGGGTCATTGGATATGTACCCAGTCTGGTTTGAGAGTGCAATCCATTTCCATGTTTTGTATGATCTCAAGCTGAAGTTTAGTATATTCAAGACTAATTTGAGGAAGCACATCTCTCCAGAAAGGGTGATTGTTTCATGGACTTCCACAAGGTAGTAATGCCAAACACTGTGGGGGACTTTAAGAATGCCTGGGACAAGCATACAGCTATCCTACAAACTAGATAAGTTTATACTTTAAGGAAATATTGGTCAGACTTGCTGGGCCTATTGCTCTTATGTGTCGTCAATATCTCTGTTTCTTTATATTTGTTTTCTTTTTCTGTAAATAAAAAGTGTGTTTATCTAAGCCTGTGCGCTCGTTATGCTTCAGAACACTGCTGCAGATGCGCACTGCCTTCCAGCTACAGACTAACTGAAGTCTCCATTTTGAAGAGTCCTGTAGGATGCAGGGCATGTATTTATGATGAAATTAATGTCAAATTTGAAGTTTTTTTTTTTTTTAAACAGGACATGGCTTTGGAAAAAATATTTCAGTTAAATTCTGTTATCAAATTTGTTTTTCTTGGTATCCTTTGTTGAAAAGCATACTTCGGTAGGTTCAGGAGTGCATGTGTCTGTGTCTGAACAATGTTTAACCTTGATGCAAACAATAACTTTAAAGGGTTATACAATGTTGTGAAAAAGAGGATATACAACCGATATAATAAATATAAAGTTAGTCTGATCTAAGTGTACTTACTTTTTTGTTAAAACTAAGCTTCTTTCTAGATTAAAATTATTTTTTTATTTCCAGCAATGACATCAGCAACGACCGCCCTTAAACATGACAGTGGCTAACAGAAAATGTTTGGTCAATTGCGTTGCAGCAAATTTACATATTAATTACCTCTAGGAGCGCTCATGTTGCGTATGTGCACTTCACATGCGCTCTGAGTATAGAATGTTATCAATTAGAATAGACAGTGATGTTTGCGATTACGTCACCAGGAGAATACACATGCGTGATTGGTAGGCAAATTTATTGCGCAAGCGTGGTAAGATAGTAAGAAGTTACACTACCCTCTGAGATTGGACCAGAAAAACATGTCCTGTGGTGGGTTTGGAGACGCTCTGGATTTTAATAGAAAATAGCACACACACAACCCTACATTGCTAAATAACCAACTTTTATGCTAAAATTATTTGAGGGGCCTCAGAGAACTTCTTAAATCTGGGATCAGCAAACTTTAATGACACTTTTAATGGTGCAATGAGGACTGACATTGTCTTTGGTTCCACACTTGACACATTTCTGCCATGCAGGGGAAAGCCAGTGTTACCGTCCTATTCACTGCCCCAATGTCAGGGTATCACACCTTTATTAAAAAATAACAAAAAAATATGAGTCCAATAGCCAAATGACAAGCCAGGGGTCAAAGGCAGAGCAGATAGTCAGACGAGCGGGGTCAGGAACCAAAGAGAGTAGTTAGACGAGCCAGGGTCAGGAATATGAAGCTCAGCGAAGTCAGGAACAGCCAGGAATCAGGACCCAGAAGGAACGTCAAACAAGCCAGGTATGCACAGAGACAGGAACTCACATAGAGATCAGAGCAAACGCAAGGGCAATGGCAAACAGGACTGAGGCAGGTAAATAGGAGTGATGACATCATCATTCTCGGACAGCAACCTGTCTCTCTCTGATGATGTTCTCCAGTTTGGCCATAAGAGGGAGTCTGGGAGTAGTGAGCACCGTTACACACTCTGCTACAGGCAAAAAGACAGATGAGTCAAAATGGTAGCCAAGATAAAAAGCAGCAAATAACAGCTGAAATCAGGGTGAAACCCCGACACCCAGACGCCATGCACAGTACACAACACACTACATGCTAAGGAACCCAAAGAAACAGACTAATATGGCTACATGGAGACAGAAGACCTATAAGGCCAAGGATTTTATCTGACGTGGATATGCGTCTAACATAATCTGAGTTTAATCTGATGCTCAGTCATTTTTATTGAAGTACAACTGTCAACATTATTATTTTATTGAAGTATTTGTTCCTTATTTTCAAACTTTATACAAAACATAGGACTGACACACATGGTCACATTATAACATTATTTTGGCGCAGGGCTCTTAAAATGTTGCCAGTCCCTGTCTTAGATAATGAGTAATAGTTGCTGCAAAGTGCTAGGAAACAAGTGAGGTGTGATTGAAATTAACCCTGAGATGCTGAGCAAAGTACTGAATTAACTTGGTCTTTTTGAAATTTAGATGTTTGTGAAGGTCCTATATTTTGAAAGAGGATCCCTTTATAGTGACCCACTCACTCATCAGAACAAGTACTTCAGAAAGAAAGCAGATTTTAACAGCGCTTTATAGCAGGCCGGTGATTGGTCCTATGCCTTTCAAGTTGGTATGCAAAGCATAAACGCCAATTATGCCTGAGAGAACGCCATTGTAGCCATAACAAATGGTGCTGGTCCCTGGTGGGGGTGGTTTGACTAGCCAGCGTATGAAATTCAGGATACACATAGCCTCATTCATGCAGTTGCTATATTAACTATAAACTGTATAGTGAGACTTCCGGGTGGGGCCATGATAGATTGTGACACTAAGAGCCGGGAGCAAACTTGAGTTAATCTTGTCAACATCTCTGATCATATTTGACATTCGTCACGGTCTACAATATATGGGAAGATTATTTTGCCACATATAACAAATTACTTTTATGTGTTTATATATTTTCCTCCCAGTCTATTGTTCCGGGACTATATAAGGCTTAAAGGGACACTGAACCCAAAAGATGTATTTTGTGATTCAGATAGAGCATGCAATTTTAAGCAACTTTCTAATTTACTCCTATTATCAATTTTCTTCGTTCTCTTTAGTTGAAAAAGAAGGCATCTAAGCTAAGGAGCCAGACAAATTTTAGTTCAGAACGCTGGACAACACTTGCTAATTAGTGGATAAATTCACCCACCAATAAACAAGAACCCAGGTTGTTCACCAAAAATGGTCTGGCATCTAAACATTTTTGCTTTTCAAATTAAGATGCCAATAGAATGAAGAAAATTTGATAATAGGAGTAAATTAGAAAGTTGCTTAAAATTGCATACACTATCTGAATCACGAAAGAAAAAAATTGGGTTCAGTGTTCCTTTAAAGGGACAGTTTACCCAATATAATAATCATTTTTAAATGCTTCAGATTAATTAATTACATAGGCTATTGCTGGTCTAACAACAAAGGTAATTTCTAAAAAAAAATGTTTTGTTGAAAAGTCTGTTTTTACACTTCATTACCAATACCCAGTGTGATGAGAGTTAGAAGTGATGTCACCGGATGGGGGTGGGGCTTAGGTCCGTTTGTCTGTGTCGCAGTTACTAAGTGAGATCAATGCTACCAGATGTATATTTCCATGCTCTACAATAAAATAGTGTTGTACCCTCTTTCCTGTGTCCTGCATCTCATGACATGGTGTCAGAAGTACTTGCCTGCGCTTCTGTTTCCTGATTGATGACGATGTCGAAGTTTACCCCACCTGAGCCTTTTTTTTTTCTCTCAGCCTGCAGCTTTGCCCACATGGCGTCAGCGGTTTCAGCGCTTCAGAATTGCTTCCAAGCTGGACAAGGAAAGTGGTGAAGTACAAGTTAATTCTCTTTTATACTCTATGGGGAAAGACGTGGAGCCTGTTTTCAATGCCTTTGCTTTCCAAGAAGGGGAAGAATTTGACTTTGAAATAGTTATGAACAAACTCAGTTGAATGCTGAATGAGGTGGTGAAGAGAGATATGTGCTGCCGACACTTGAAGACATAGCTCAGAAATTGGGGGCGAAGTTCTTCTCTACACTGGATGCTTCTAGCGGCTTCTGGCAGATACCTCTAGATCCAAAGTGCAGCAAACTGACTACCTTCATCACACCGGTAGGTCGGTTTTGCTTCTGCAGACTCCCCTTCGGGATATCCTCTGCTCCTGAAATCTTTCAAAGAGAAATGAGTTCTCTCCTAAGAGACCATGTGGGCACGGCAGTCGTCATGGACGACATCTTGGTGTATGGGTCTACATTGGAGGATCATGATCAGCGACTGAGCTGCGTGCTGCAGACTATTAGAGAGTCCGGGCTGAAGTTAAATAAAGAGAAATGCCATTTTAGGAAAGCTGAGTTTTGTTACTTTGGGCATATCATCAATGGGGATGGCATCAAGCCAGACCCCGAGAAAATTTGTGCTATTGAACAGATGAAAAGTCCTTCTGATGTACATGAGCTGAGACAAATATTGGGCCTTGTAAATTATGTGGGCAGGTTCCTCCCAGATTTATCCACTATACTACACCCTATCACAGAGTTGCTAAAGAAAGATGTTGCCTGGGTCTGGGGACCTTCACAGGAAGAATCTTCTATGCAGGTCAAGTCCCTGCTGGGGTCTGCCCCAGTGTTGGGGTTCTACGACCCTTCCAAAAAGACTGTGGTTAGTGCTGATGCCTCCAAGTCCATCTCTTCAGGGAAGCTAGAACAAATAAAGAGACATATTTAGATACAGACCTTCAAGAAGTTATAAAGTACATAAAAGAAGGTTGGCCCGAGAGTCGGGCAGCCTGGATGTCTTAAAGTTCTTACCAGCCAGAGAGGTCTCAGCTCACGGAGCTCGATGGGTTGGTGCTGTTTCAGGACCGCATTGTTATTCCTGTCAGCATGCGGCAGGAGATGTTAAACAGGATTCACAATGGCCACTTAGGCATTACAAAGTGCAGAGAAAGGGCAGCTACGGCAATATGGTGGCCTGGGATCAGTTCCGACATTGCAAGCCATCTGTCTAAATGTGCCTTTTGCCGGGAACGCCGGCCTACTCAGAAAAGGGAGCACTTGATTTCTACTCCGCTGCCTGCAGGCCCGTGGCAGAAAATAGCTGCAGATTTGTGCGAACTGCACGGGAAAAAGTTCTTAGTCGTGATTGACTACTATTCCAGGTATTTGGAAATTGCACCTTTGAATGAAATCACAAGTCAAGCCGTTATCACTCATCTCAAGAGCTTGTACGCCCGGTGGGGCATACCAATGGAGTTGGTGAGTGATAACGGAATGCAGTTCGCTTCCACAGAGTTCAGTTCTTTCAGCAGAGAATATGATTTTGTACATTCCACGTCAAGTCCACATTACCCGCAGGCCAATGGAATGGCTGAAAGGGCAGTTCAAACAACAAAGTTCATTTTGAAGCAATCTGAGCCGTACCTGGCCCTCTTGTCCTATAGGGAAACTCCCATTCAAGCCACAGGGTTTAGCCCGGCACAGCTGATGCTAGGACGCCAGATTCGCACCACCTTACCCTCTGTGGGTGTCTTCCAGCCAACCAGCTCTATTCCTCGGGACGAAGTCCTTAGGAGGGATGAAGAGGCAAAAAGGGGCTATCGATTCTTCTACGACAGGAGACATTCTGTGAGGCCCTTGCAGGAGCTGAATGCGGGGCAAAGTGTCAGAATTAAACTGGATAATGAGAAGAAATGGAAGACGCCTGCTACGGTAATTGGACGCTCTCCAGAACCAAGGTCTTATGTAGTCCTTACTGATGGAGGGACAGTTACACGCCGTAATCGAAAACATCTTTAGCCTCTACCTGAGAGTTTGGAACTGGTTGCCTCAGTACCACCGCCGGTGGGATCCCCTGTTTTAAAAGGGGTACCTTCCCCTCAGCAATATCACAGCGGGGATATGTCTTTGCCTCCAGCAGACTCTCAATCACCTTCTTCTGTATCAGAGGACAGTTCATGTAGAGTTATATCAAGTGGAAGAGTGGTGAAACTTCCGGCTCGATATCGGGATTAACATTAGTTAGAACAGTGACTGGAAGTATGGGCAAAATAATCCCATGGTCACTGTGGACTATGGTAGTCTACCCTGATGTTCAAGTCAGGATGTAATTCATGTTGTTTATATTTTCTGTAACTTGTTATTTGTTATATACTATACAAAACTGATGTTGTATACCTTGTTATTTGTTGTATTCAAATGAGAAAAAAAAATGTATGCTTTGTCCTTTGAAAAGGGGGAAGATGTGATGAGAGTTGGAAGTGACGTCACCGGATGGGGGCCGGGGCTTAGGTCCGTTTGTCTGTGTCGCAGTTACTAAGTGAGATCAATGCTACCAGATGTATATTTCCATGCTCTACAATAAAATAGTGTTGTACCCTCTTTGCTGTGTCCTGCATCTCATGACACCCAGTACTGTATTTTCTGGCTGTACGACCACTCTGCTCACAGTCCCAGCAGCACAATACACATATGCTGGACCCTACTATGATATCACTGGTAGTGTGAATATGGACCAGCGCTCACTAAATGCGTGTCCGTTTTCAGCAGTGATCAGATTGTTGTGCTGCTGTCTGGTGTGCATGAGTATTGTACCTCCTCCTTAAATTTCCCCTGAGAAAAATGGGCATTACACCTAGTGGTGCGCTCCCACGTAATCCTGAGTGCACTGATGAAGGATAGGGCAGGCGTGTGTTAAACCGATTCTGCATGCGCCTTGCTAACTTTGAATAGTTTGCATATAAATTTAGCAGGGTGATCAGTAAAATCAGCTGGGTGGTGCAACCATTAACCTCTTAAGGACATGTGACGGAATTTTTCCGTCATAAAACAATTGAGCAAACTGAAAGCTGTGTCCTTAAATGGTTAAAAGCGTCCTTGGGAGAATACAGATTTTATATATATATATATATATATATATATACACATACACACACACACATACATATATATATTTCCTTCTAATGGCAGTGAGAGCCCACGAAAAATTCATAACCTATGGGAAATACTTCCCCTGGCCACCAGGAGGAGGCAAAGACACCCCAAACAGAACATTAAAGTATCCCTCCCACTTCCCCTACCCTCTCAGTAGTTATTTGCCTCGTGTCATGGAGGTTGGCAGAGAGAGGCTCTCTGCTGAAGTTTATGAAATCTATTGTCCTCAATGAATTGCAAGAGAGAACAGGGAACTTGTTAGTAGCTATGTAATTCTCTTAGTAGAGTTTTGGTGAAGGCTAGCTTCTGGATGTCGCAGGGAAGCTTCCCATGCCTTCTTCAAGTATTCTTATGCTATCCTCCCTTTTGGACAAACAGTGTTAGTTACACTGATTTTCCTTGTGTCACAGGTCCCTATCAGGATAAAGATTGCTCTTTCAGACCTGGGACTGCTGCTGCGAGTGATGCCTGGGACAGCAGATGGGCCCCTGTTAGGATGAAGAAACACACTGACAGAACCTGGGCTATAGCGAATCATGTCCACTCGTCCTCGCTAAATGACATTGCACAAGCATTTCTGGTGAAATGCTTGTGTAATGCCACCCCCTGATCAATGTCGGCCGCTAGCAGGGGCCGTCAATCATCCCGATCGTATCGGGATGATTTCAGTCCGCCATAGAAGTTAAGGCGCAGCGGTCTTACGACCACTGTGTCTTAACTTCCATTTCTGGCGGACCAGAAACGACGGGGCTTTGATGCAGTAAATAGACCCCTGTAACTTAACATGTATGTTTCTGGGTGCAGATACTGGGCTCGATTGCCCAGCTTATGCCTTATTTATGGGAGTTATCTCTCAAATCTACTCATTTCATATTGCACTTGCTGCTTTATATGTTTTCAGTACATGCAGAGAGCAGCAGGATATTACGGCACTGTAGTGGCCCTCAATTGTTTGGATTATAGTGGATATCGACTGCAGGTAGCACACCTTTTCACACTCAGTGAGTGATGCAGGGCTCAAATCTAGCCTATGCAACTTTAAAGAACAAGGGGACAAGGTCAGCATGTCTACGGTCTTGCGGCAGTAGAGTATATATGTTCCCGCCCCGAGACCATTTTGGTGTGATCTCCATCCTCTACCTCTAGGGGCCTACAGCGTTCTTACTACAGCACTTAGTTGGTGCGCAATTCCCTCTCCACATCAAGTCTACAGAGCTTGGCTCGAAGCGTGCTTAGTCCAATGGGGCTATTTTCAATAGGAACTTCCATAGCTATATTAGAACCAAACTTTCCAGCTCTTAATGCTCTTTTATTACTGATCAGTGCAGTCTCTTAGCTGCATGGGAGGTTTTGGCGCCATTCTTGATGCAAGACACTATCCCCTCTATGATGGAACGCTCTGTCCGGTACCTTTTTTTTTTTACAGGTAACAGAGCGAAGAGAGCTATGATATTTGTTTTATGAATCTTGGGAGTCTCCATAGAACTTGGGGCACTAATGTAATCTAGCATCACATATCTGCTCATTTGCTTACTGCTTTCCCTTTATTTATTTGGATTTTTACTTAGTGACTTATATACTCCTAATACTAAGTGTATCTTTATATTAGTTATGGGGTGTATTGCTCTATATTTGCTGTAAGTAGAGCAGTACTTTCATGGTTAGGGCAGACTGCCGCTCAGTATACACTCTCCTAGTATACTCTGGATAATTAAACGTCTTTTCCTTATGTTTTTTAATCCATATACATGTTAAAACCTAGGCAGACTGTTAATACTTTGGCCACAGTAGTTGGATTTCTCATTATAGTTTCTTTAGTGGCCTATCCCCAGTGTGTGTGATTTGCCTTTCACTCTATGGGGCATTAATCAGTATACTCTGTAAGCTCTAGGCAGACTGTAAATAGCTTTGCCAAGTAGTTTACCATCAGTGTTTTAAGGTATACACTGTTTTCTCATGCACTGCTAATCTATCATCTATGGGATAATTCTGCATTTCACATGTCTCTTGAAATAATATCTATTCTATACTACAGTATTCTACAAGTTTAAGCTGTAGTTATTTATTACTGTATAATATATTTTAATCCCTCTATGGGATGCAATGGTGGTTTACGTATTTTCTTTTTCTGGTATTATTGCTGTGCAATATCATATTTCGCCCGCTATGAGTTACTAGATTATATAACATATCTGTACTGTTATCTCTGACTGTGTGTTCTCTTGCATTTTCCTATATGGATACCTTATTATTTACGTATCTTATTATATTGATTATGGGGTGCAGCAACATATTTCCCCTTTGTGGAATTCTTCAGTAGAAGGTTCTAAATAGCTCAGTAGGTAACATACTGAGCTTAAACCAGGATGCACAGATTTTAAAACAGCACAGAATCTCTACTACAGAAATCTCTTGTACTGTTCTTTCTTCTAGGCAATTCATACTTTTCCTGTGGTTATTTATTGCTGTGCAACAAAATGGCTCCTATTTAGGATATTGTAGTATTTCTGATAGTTATTGCTGGCTAGCTCAGTCACCTAGCAATTGTACGTTTCTCCATATTGTATCCTGTTGTCTATGGTACAGACAAAATGTATGCCGATGGGTAGATATTAGAGATTTATTTTTATTCTGTAATATGGCACCTCTTGTTTATTGCTGAGCAGTACCCTACGTTCTGCACATGTAGATCTACAATATATGGCCATATCCACATTTCTGTGGTGGTAGTTGTGCATTATTTCTATTTACTGGCTGCTGTGCAGTTAGGAACCAGTTAAGAGAGCTTCTGTAGAGCAGTGCTTGGGAACAGGGATAGCCGTTCAGACCATTCCTACATCTTCAATTCCAGTCCTTCCTCTTGTGCAGGAGGATCTAGTCATAACCTCCATAGATCAGAAGGAATCATGCCTTCACCTTCAAAATTCTGAGATTATCTATGTTCTTGCTATTCTGGACAAGCATTTCCACTTTGTAGCTCTTCCATATGGTTTAGCTACGGCTCCTAGGATATTGACTAGGGTTCTAGGAGACCACCTTCTTTTAGGAAGACTACAAGGGATTGCAGTGGCGCCATGCTTGGCAGACATCTTGGTTCAGGCACTATCTTTACCTTCAGCGTCACCTCTCACAGAGTTATTCTGGAAATTAATTCTGGAAACAAATCGACTCAACCCCATTTCGAGAGTGGCATCTCTTGGCATTATCTTTCATTTGTGTATATCTCATAGATCAACACAGGGAGAAGTTAAGGGCTGCCGGTCGTATATTTCAATCCTTTCTTCGGCCTTCCGTAACTCAATGCATGGAAGTGGTAGGTCTTATGGTTGCAGTTTCGGATGCTATTCCGTTTGCTCACTTTCATCTGAGACCTCTACCGTTATGTATGCTCAGACAGTGAATGAAGACCTTCAGATGTGTCTCAGGTAATATCTCTGGATCCACAGAATACTGTTCTTCAGGGAATGTGTTTTCTACATCCATCCTGGGAGATTATTACCACAGATGCGAGCTTGTCAGGGTGGGGCACTGTGTGGAGTTCTCTGTAGACTCAGGGACCTGGCGGCCGGAGAAAGCAACTCTTCCCATCAACTTTCTGGAATTGAGGGACATCTACAATTATCTATCATGGCACAGCTTCATTCCGCCCGTTATATTCAATCCCAATTGGACATCATCACAACCGTGGTTTATGTTACCATATGGCCGGAATGCGAAGCTCTTTGGCGATGCAGGAGGTTTCCTGCTTTTTTCAATGGACAGAGAAATACCATTGTCAGATATCAGCCATCCACATTCCAGGTGTGGAGAACTGGGAAGCGGATTTTCACAACAGACAGTCTCTCCACTCAGGGGAATTGTCCCTAGACCAGTAGGTATTCTGCAAAATCACCCTCATGTGGGGGTGTCAGGAGATAGACCTAATGGCTTCCCGCCTCAATGCCAAATTACCGAGATACGGGTCAAGATAGAGAAAACCTTAGGCAGAGCTGGTGAACATATCACTGGAGGTCCCATGAGCTCTTCAATCTAGTGAATTTATTTCCTCCGAATGTGCTGCTCCCCCAAGTGGTAGCTCGGATCAAACAGGAGGGGATTTCAGCAATTCTTCTGGCTCCTGCGTGACCACGCAGAACTTGGTTTGTAAACCTAGTGAGAATGTCTGCTCCTCTTTGGTGGTTATTTCTTTGGCTGGCCCTTCTAGAGAAAGGGCCGTTCTTATATCATAACCTAGATAACCTAAGGCTGACTGCATGGAGATTGAACGGCTATAGTCTTGTCTATGAGGGGATTCTCTAAGGTGATCGATACTCTCATTCAGACACGGAAGCCGATTACTAGACTTATTTATCATAAGGTCTGGAGGACTTACCTCATTAGTCTAACTGCTCACAGAGTATCAGAATTATCTGATCTCCAATGTGACCTGACTTTCTTGTTGTTCCATTGTGTTAAGGTGGTACGGACACTTTTTTTTTTTTTACCTAAAAGGTAGTTACTACCCACAACATCAACCAATGAATTGTGGTTCCGTCTCTTTGTACCAATACATCTTCTTCCAAGGAGAGGTTTTTGCATGATTTCGATGTGGTTAGAGAGCTAAAGTTCTATCTTCTTGCTAGCTAGAATTTTCATCAGTCATGTTCCTTGTTTGTCCGGTTTTTCTGGTAAGTGCAAGGGGCAGAAGGTATCAGCTGTTACTCTTTCCTCCTGCCTAAAAAGCCTCATTTGCATTGCTTACATAATAAATAGGCCTCCAGCCCGAATTACGGCACATTCTACCCGTGCGGTTTCTACTTCTTGGACCTTCAAGAACGAGGCTTCAGGTGAACAGATTTGCAAGGCTGCTACATGGTTTTCCTTACACATTTTCACAAAATTATTCCGATTTTATGTTTTTGCCTTAGTGGAGGCATTGTTGGGGAGAAGGGTTCTACATGCGGTGGTGCCTAGTAATTAGGCCTGCCTTCCCTACTTTACCTCCCTAACATTTGTGTACTCGACAGCTTGGGTATTGATTTCATGGACTCTCACTACCCTTAGAAGGAAAATCATTTTTCCTTACCTGATAAATTAATTCCCTTCTTGGCAGTGAGAGTCAACAAACCCACCATTAACTTGTGTAGTGGCAGCAGTCTTGGCACCTGTGTACCCCTTGTGTCTCTACCTTTTCCTTGGTTTGAACTAGGAGGGATACTTCAGTGTAGGAGAAGTAGGAGGGATACTTCAATGTTCTTTTTTTGGGGTTTCTTTGTCTCCTCCTTGGGGCCAGGTGAAGTATTTCCAATAGGTTATGAAAGTTTGTGAACTCTCACTGTATATTATACACACATTCATATATATCAAATTAAATAGTAGTTTAAAGTGGCATGGTTAAATGAATGATAGGTGTCAACTGGTAGTAAAGTATTAAATATATGTACGATAACAAAAATATCCATGCCAATAAAATGAATTACAATTGGCATACTTTTATTAGAAATTGAGCTTGTGGTGTTGGGACATTGTTCTCATACTGATGTACAGCAACCAAAAAATAAGTTTCGGACCCAAAAGGAGGACATCATTTGTATTTCCTTTTCTATTTCTATGAAGTAAAGCTGTAGGCAGATAACTAACACCTTCACCCTAATTCAAAGCTTGGCATTTACAGTGTATAGTGGAATACCGCATATATCCCATTAATATCCTCCTGGCAATGAAAGGAGGTAACCATGCCTGCATTTTGTAATGATCTGTAAAAGCAAATGTTGTATTTGTATACTTGAAGTTGACATACACTAAAAGAAATTACTGCAGAATAATAACTACATATCTGTGAATCTGAAATAAATCTACATAATAGAAATCTAACATGAGTAGATAGCTCTGGTAGAGATTAGATCATTTTCAGCCATGATAGGACAGGTTTTTGGTCCCGAAATGCCAAAACATTGCTCCACTGTAGCTTTGTTTTAGGGTTCAACTTTAATATACAGTTATGTTGAAGAAGTCATACTCAAAAGCTCCAAAGGTGCCATATAAAATAATATTAAGAACAGAATTGAGCAAGCTTTAATTTTATTGCTCCAGAAGACTTGTAATCACTGGGTCGAATATATTTTATATTTGAAAAAGATATTTAATGTAGTTTAAATACTAACAACGTATATAGTCATTTATTAGTTCCAGTATTTGTTAGACGTGTTAGCCACTGATAAACACAGTTAAACTCAGAAATACAGATTTATATACTGTAGGTCATTGGTGACAAATTGGTTGATCCTGGCAAGATAAAGTGCAGAGACAACGTATGCCGACATTATGGCTTATTGTTGTTAAAACAGACTGATGAAAGACAGTAACACATTCTTGGCACCAGAAGTAGCTGCCATGGGAATTGGTAAGTGAATCCAAATCTTGACTAAGAGAAACCCCCTTCATCTGGTTGGCAGTAAACAGCCCATGGTGTCCTTGGGACAGTTAAGAACTCTAAGTCCATAGCTCAGGTTTAACGGCCGCTCAACCAATCAAGATCGTCATCGTCTTCATCATCATCATCGCCAAAAAGAGGTGCAGGGGGAGGGCATCCCTTCATGCTCTACACAAACAAACAAAAAAGAGGAAGTCAGTTAATGGGAACTAAAAATTGTAAAATTGAACGGGACCTTGATCATGCAGTGGAATGCACTGAGTCTCCCATGTCTGAGTAGAATTGTACACCCACATTTCCTGGTGGGTACTTAATATAATTATATGGTACCAAGCAACATACAGCAGTACACAGACAACACCTATCATGCCAAGTGAGTTGTGGGTAATACGTCAGGGCACAGTTATAAGTAAATGGATACATTCAGCATTATGGAGAGAAGCCTCATTGTGCATGTCAGATTTGTTATATAGAGTGTTTAACAAGTGGCTATTCAAGGCAGGAGCATTTGGGGAACTGGGTGAGCAGTGCTCTTTAGCTATTACATACAGAACAAGAAAGTACAGCCAAGCATCTTTATTAATACTAAACAAAACACAAAGCTTCACACCTTATCATTTACACAGAGGACACAAGTAAGCTAAATATAAGAAAAATGCTATTGGCAATGGTACACAGATCAAAGGCAAAATATTTATGTAAAAAAAGACACCCAATACATTAAAGGTCTAGAATATACGTTACCACTTCCTCCTCTTCCTCGTCTTCATGTTTTGGCTTCAACAACTTGGGTGATGCAGTTTTAAACAAGTCATCTTCATCAGAATCCCCCAAGCTGTAACAAAATTGTCAAGATCTGGTTAGGAAGAAAACAATATTTAGAGCAATCTGTGTAGATGGTTGGATAAAAGACAGCAGGTGGCTTCCAGCTTATAAAAAAAAAATATAATATCCAATGGTTTTATTGGCTGCAGCTAACCAAACTCAATTGATCCAACAAGGAACTGAAGTAACCATTTAGCAAATTAATCTTTCATGCTTTCACTGAATGGGATGAAGGATTCATTTGAGTACAATTAGTCTCCGCGGTGCAATCAAAACAGTATTAACTGTCCTTCTCTTAAACCAACATAGTCTGTTCTTAAAGGGACATATAGCCCAAAAATGTTTTCGCTTTCATGATTCAGATAGAGCAGGGGCCTTCAAACCACAAGTCATGACTATGTGAATGTGTTGTATGAGAGTGTGTTTGTGGTGTGTGTGTATGTGTTGTATGAGAGTGTTTGCGGTGTGTATGTGTGTATGTGTTGTACGAGAGTGTTTGCGGTGTGTGTGTGTGTGTATGTGTTGTATGATAGTGTTTGTAGTGTGTGTGTGTGTGTTGTATGTGTTTGAAGTGTGTGTGTGTGTTGTATGTGTTTGTAGTGTGTGTGTGTGTTGTATGTGTTTGTAGTGTGTGTATGTGTTGTATGAAAGTGTGTTTGTAGTATGTGTATATGTCGTATGAAAGTGTGTTTGTAGTATGTGTATTTGTTGTATGAAAGTGTGTTTGTAGTATGTGTATGTGTTGTATGAAAGTGTGTTTGTAGTGTGTGTATGTGTTGCATGAAAGTGCGTTTGTAGTGTTGTATGAAAGTGTGTTTGTAGTGTGTGTATGTGTTGTATGAGAGTGTGTTTGTAGTGTGTGTATGTGTTGTATGAGAGTGTGTTTGTGGTGTGTGTATGAGTTGTATGAGAGTGTGTTTGTGGTGTGTGTATGAGTTGTATGAGAGTGTGTTTGTGGTGTGTTGTATGAAAGTGTGTATGAAGGTGTGTTTGTGTTGCATGAAGGTGTGTATGTGGTGTGTGTATGTTTTGTATGAGAGTGTGTGGTGTAACTTGTATCAGAGTCTGTGTGTTATTTATGAGTGTGTGGTGTGTATGTGTTATAAATATATGAGTGTCTGGTGTGTGTGTGTGTGTGTTATATATGAGTGTAGTGTGTGTGTGTGTTATATATGAGTGTCGGGTGTGTGTGTGTGTTATATATGAGTGTCGGGTGTGTGTGTGTTATATATGAGTGTCGGGTGTGTGTGTTATATATGAGTGTCGGGTGTGTGTGTGTTATATGAGTGTCGGGTGTGTGTGTTATATATGAGTGTCGGGTGTGTGTGTGTTATATAAGAGTGTCGGGGGTGTGTGTGTGTGTTATATAAGAGTGTTGGGTGTGTGTTATATTTGAGTGTTGGGTGTGTGTTGTATGTGGGTGTTAATACCTTTTACAACTCTTTCACGTTTGACTACAATCGGGAATAAAAACACACAACACATTTTAGTTTTGTCAAAAATGCAGCTATTTTGTTGTATATTACTTCTGAAATTTTCAGACCAAGCTTAAAAATAGGTATGTCACAAAAGGTATGTGGTAACGTCACTGGGTCTTGGGAAACAACGTTTTAAGAACGCTGAGATAGAACATACAAATTTCAGACAACTTTTCAATTTACTTCTATAATCAGATTTTATTCATTCTCTTTGTATCCTTTATTCAAGTAGAAATAATGCACAACTGGAAGCTAGAGGAACGTATCCAGTGAGCCAAAGACAGGAGTCATATGAGTGCAGTCGCCAATCAGCAGCTAGCTCCCAGTAGTGAGTTGTTGCATTTCAACAAAAGGATACAGAGACAATGAAGCAAATTAGATAACAGAAAAACTGGAAAGTTAAAAAAAAAAGAATGCTTTTGATCGAATCATGAAAGAAAATGTTGGGCTTTTATTTCCCTTTAACATATTCACCAAAAAAGGACAGATGGCAAAACTACTGCTTTCTGCAATCTGTAATTAAATTTAAGATTTAAAAAGGAACATGAAACTCAAAATTTTTCTTTCATGATTCAGATAGAGAAAACAATTTTAAACAACTTTCCAATTTACTTCAATTATTTAATTTCCTTCCTTCTCTTGTTATCCTTTGCTGAAAGGTTTATCTATCAAAGCTCAGGAACAGCAAATAACCAAGGTTCTAGCTGCTGATTGGTGGCTGCATATATATACTGATTGTCATTGGCTCACACATGTGTTCAGTCAGCAACCAGTAGTGTATTGCTGGTCCTTCAACAAAGCATACCAAAAGAACAAAGACAATTTGATAATAGGAGTAAATTAGAAAATTGCTTAAAAATATATGCTCTATCTGAATCATGAAAGAATAAAATTGGGTTTCATATCCCTTTAATATAATTTATGTTCACTCAGCTACCTTGAATGTTTTTTTCCCTAATTGTCACACTGTTGAGATTTCCTCATCTTCTATTTTTTCCTGGTAATGAGGTGAACGTAATTCCTTACTTATCTGAGATTGAATCTATACTTTTTCTGCTACTCATGATGTGAGACTGCATTGCTTGCATTACACAATAACATTATGAATTTCAGGGAACCCAAATGCCAGGAATGAAATATTTTACATCAGATAACTGCTAACCTGATACTGCCTTTCTGTTTTGACTCTTCCGGCTTTGACGGCTTCTTTCCTTTTTTTTCTTTTGGTGGGACAGGGCTGCTGCTGTCTTCATCACTTCCTAGTGGAGGTGGAACTCCTGCTTTTTCCTCTTCTAGATCTTCAAATTCAGGTTTTGACGCAGATTCTTTGGGGACAGCTGTTCCATCACCGATTGCCTTGTCACTTATGTTGGTTATAGTTGCCTGACATTTATTATGTTCTAAAACCTCTACATTATTAGATGTCCTAAGCTCAGAAAATGAACAGTGATCTCCCAACGGGGCAACATTCTCTTTATTGTACTCAGCCTTCTCCTCTGTATCAGAGATGGTGCTGGTGTCCAGCATATCACTGGATATCATATGTACAAGAGCAGATGGAGCATCAAAATTCTCCTGGATGACTTCCACCTGCAAAAGTCCATCTCCCTCCTCTACTGAATTAGGAGTAGATTGTGTTTCTAAGTGCTTTTCCTCCGCAACATCCAAAGATGTCGCTTCATTTTCTGGACATATTTTAGGACTCTCCTCATTTATATTGGGAGGTGCTTCCTCTTTTTGATGTGCTGGTGATCTTTGAGGCTCCCCATTGAGAGCGGAGGAAGATTCCCTAGTTGGCTTCTTCTCTTCAACCTCCACCTTAGGAATGGTAGGTTTTTGGTTTTGGGTCACATCTTCTTCCTCATCCTCCTCTTCATCTTCACTGCTGCTTTCTACCGGTTCCTCCACCTGCTGTTTGTTAAGTAGCTGTAGTGTTGTTGCCTAAAAAACACAAAAACAATACAAAAATTAAATGTGATGACTGGCTCTTTAACCTGCATATTTTCTGGAGAAGAGCTCTTGTGACCCCACAAAAAGGCTTATATGACATTAGCTGGCAAATTTATATAAAAAATAGAAGCCAGTGAAAAAAGGTGGTGTAGGCCACATATTTATATTTGGATCTGTGGAAGGAATTTTTGTAATAGTCATAAACCTGAGGAACCAGAAGTAACAAGGTGTATCTTAGTACAAACCCTGTGGAGGGCAGTGATATCAGAAATAGAGAGACAATTGTAAAAAAAACAAGACCCCTTATGGTGGTTGCTAAACAAACCTCCTAAAATGAAATACAAACCCTATACAAAATTATTTTACATCATGACTAATAGTGTCAAGTATTTAATAGCTAAGAATTGGATGAGCAAGGCGGTTCGACCCTTGTCAATGTGGATTAGACGAGTCTCAGAATTTATGGAGTTGGAAGAATACGATTATATTTAAAATAATAAGATGGACATCTATGCTGAAATGTTGTATGCATGGGAACAATATATCCAAAAAAAGGAGACCAAACATGAAAAATTCCTTATGACTCCAGAAACCATTAGAAGTCTTACCAGGATAATAGTGATAGAATGCTTTTGCTGTAGGAGAGTGTGTGGACGGGTTGATTTGATTGCTTTGATTTAATTTTTAGGTAATGTAAAACTACCATATCGATAATTGTCTTGAAGTACGAATATACACTGTACTTTGTTTAGATTATTTATGGTTTTGTGATATAGTATTGTTGAAACTCATTTTTTGTGTGTACGTATGTTCCAATTACAAAAACAAACACTTTTGAAAACTTCAAAGAGGTGGGTCAGGAAGGAAGACTATGTTTAGAATATAACTTTACTACTCTGCTTACCTTTCTTATGATATTCAGTCAATGCGGGGTGATCTTTCAAGTGCATTTTTATTTAATTTTTCTGAGAATGTTACCTTTATAGTTTTCATAATGGTGCCAAGAACATCCCGGCCGCTGTACATCTCTTCCAGATCAAAATCTCCCCGCAGCTTCTGAAATACCCCATTCATAATCTTTTTAACCTAAAAGAAAAAAACATACTTGAAGTTATTTCATAGTTCACAACTTGTATATATATATTATTCTGCAAGTATGCAGCTATTGCCACAGTGTTGCATAACAAATGTTGGTACTTCATGTTAAATGAAAGATAAGAAACCATTGAGACTGGTACGTCTACCTGAATTAGCTTTCCACCACATATTCTTGAATTTCCTTACTGTATTTATCTTTACTAAAAAAATAATGTGCTCTCTGAAACGGAAGTTGACAAGGTTAACCACTATCATTTTGCTAGCAAAGCTATAATCGATTTGCAGTTCCTTGTCTGATTCCCTCTGCTGTTTTTTTGGCAGGGTTAGGCTTGTGAAGTCTGCCATGTGTTCTTCCTCAGAATTGGAAAATGTGGAAAACAAATATAAACATATATTGCAAAATTGCTTTATTACACTTAACTAACCCCTTTATGCTGGGGCAACGAAGTTCTGTCTTAAACACTTGATTGAAAACCTAAATCACGTGATCGTTAATACGATCACATGATTTCAAGGCTGGAATTGGATAATAGGGTACTGCCTACGACGCTAGGCACATCCCCCAGTCAGATTTTCCATTGCCTAAAAGGAGTAGGATGCAGGACGACAAAGGTAGGACGTTCCATACCATACTAACGACATTAAAGTCCAGTGCTTTTAAAATGGCATGGAAGTCCTAATGGGGTCAAAGGGTTAAATGACCATTAAAAAAACCCAGCAGATTTGTATAATCAATTTACTTTTATTATCAAATTTGCTTCATACTCTTCTTATCCTTTGTTGATAAGCATATCTAGGTAGGTTCAGAAGTGAGTGTGCATGTTTTGACGGAGCAACAATGCACTACTTGGAGCTAGATGAAAACATTGGGTAAGGCAATGACAAGATGCATATATGTGCAGCCACCAATCAGAAGCTATTTTTCAGCAATTTATTGCAGCTCCTAAGCCTACCTAGGTATGCTTTTAAACAAAGAATACTAAGAGTACAAAGCAAATTTGATAAAAGAAGTAAATTGGAAGTTTGTTAAAAACTGTATGCTCATGAAAGTTTAATTTTGATTTCAGCGTCCCTTTAAACAGTTCCCATTACAATCTCAAGGTGGTTAATGTCCTACCAGATGCTACTTTCCAACTTAACCCCCGGAAATAAAATCAGTAAAAGGGCCTCCATTTTCTCTCGCAGTAAAATCAATTTAAGAAGGAAAAATGTATTAACTGAAAGGGGTATAAAAACACAAAATTTTCTTTTGTATTTCAGATAGAGAATACTTTTTTTTTTAAAAGTTTCCAATTTACTTCCATTATCAAATTTGCTTCATTCTCGTGGTATTCTTTGTTGAAGATATCTAGATAGGTAGTGTGCACATTTCTGTAAAACGTTCTGCCATCTGGTGCTCTTGCTAATGTATAACGTTATTGCAAAAACTACAGACACGTGCACAATCCTTAGATTACTTTCCTGCTTTTCAACAAGGGATACCAAGAGGACAAAACAATTTGATAAACTGAAGTATATTGGAAAGTTGCTTAAAGGGACACTGAACCCAAAATGTTTCTTTTGCGATTCAGATAGAGCATGCCATTTTAAGCAACTTTCTAATTTACTCCTATTAGCAATTTTTCTTCGTTCTCTTGCTATCTTTATTTGAAAAAGAAGGCATCTAAGCTTTTTTTTTTAGGTTCAGAACTCTGAAAAGCACTTTTTTTTATTGGTGGATGAAGTTATCCACCAATCAGCAAGGACAACCGAGGTTGTTCACCAAAAATGGGCCGGCATCTAAACTTACATTCTTGCATTTCAAATAAAGATACCAAGAGAATGAAGAAAATTTGATAATAGGAGTAGATTAGAAAGTTGTTTAAAATTTCATGCTCTATCTGAATCACAAAAGAAAAAATGTGGGTTCAGTGTCCCTTTAAAATGAAATGCTCGTTCTGGATCGTGAAAGAAAAATGTGTATCATGTCCGTTTAAAACGAATAGTAATAATAAAGTTATCAGAATGAAGTATATCATTAAAAAGGACATAAAGTTGCAATGCGAAAACACTCTTATGGGTTAGAACATATTGTTGTTCCCTATTCCTTAAACAGAACTCTTGCAAAATGGTTAAACACAAATCTAATTTCAGTTAAAGGGACATGAAATCCAAAAGTTTTCACCCTCTTCGTTCAGAAAGAACATACCATTTTAAACAACTTTCAAATGTACTTATAGTATCAATTTTACTTCATTCTCTTGGTATCCTTTGTTGAAGGAGCAGCAATGCACTACTGGGAGCTAGCTGAAGACACTGCTAAGCCAATAATAATTAGTATTATTGTGCAGCCACCAATCACCAGATAGCTCCCAACTCCTAAACCTACCTAGGTATGGTTTTCAACAATGAATACCATGAGAACAAAGCAAATTAGACAATAGAAGTAATTTGGAAAGTTGTATATGCTCTATCTGAATGATGCCAAGAAATTTTTGGGTTTAGTATCCCTTTAAGGAGTTGGAATCCTTAGCTGAACAAGATCTGTGAAAGCTGGCTATACACATATGCTACCTCTGACTGGTTCTGTAATAGTGCAATAAGAGAGACCCTAATTTTAAAGGCACATCTGATCTCATCTTGCTTTGGATGTTGTGTCGCTCACCTCTTCGGTCGTGTCCTTTCCAGAAGTTTGGTCCTCTTCCTTAGAGAGGAGTTTCTTACGTTCTTCCATCAGAGCCACCATCTGACTGTGAAGTTTTGCATACTGTGGAAGACAAAACAGATAGGAATTTGGTAGGGGGGGAAGTTACTTAACTGTTGGATTCATATAATATTCTTCTATCCTGTTCAGATTGCACAACATATGGATATGGAAAACTTTTTTGAAATTATGTTCACAAACTGGTAAGCATTGATATTTTCTGTTAAATCCATAATATTTACATTTAAAGCTTAACCGCTGATATAAAGTAGGCACCCATAAGAAAAATGATAAATGAAGTACTACATTTGAAGACAAGTAGTTTGGTAGTATTTATTGTATTAAAAGATGACATTTTTCTAAGACGTTCTGAAATGTTCTCTGAGATTCTGTGGCCAAAATTTAAAAGTGCAGATAGCTAGATTAAACATTGAAAAATTCTCATATAAAAAGGTACGTGTTACATTATCATCAGCAGTTAACATTTTGTGCTTAAAAGGGACATTAAACATAAATGCTAGATAGAAAAATGAATTCAAAGAAAAGATTAGTCTGAGAATAACACGTAGATATATCTTTTGACGTTTCATTAGCTGTTTAGTGACAAAATAAGTGTAAAGTTTTAGTGTCTATAAAACAATGGGAGCTGCCATGTTGTAACTTAGGTTACCTTCTCTGCTGTGGCCAATTAGAGACAGTTATAAATAGGTCACTAGAGTGTGCAGCCAATGGCTGTGTGGAATATAACAGTGTTCTGCACTTCCATTTCTAACAGGAATTGAAAAGCTCACAATTTCAGAATGGGATTACAGGAAAGGGGGACAAAAATAATAAAAGTATATTGCAGAGTTTTTTTCTATATATACGATTTATAATTTTATATTACCATCTCAAAGGGTTTAATGTCCTTTTAATATCAATATATATTTATATAAAAATGGTGTCAGGTGCACTCTATGGAGGAGTCTACAGTCGCCAGACTCACCTTATCTCTCAGAGGCTGTAGCTGGTCTGCCTGGTCCTGCAGCTCAGCCATTCTTTGTGCATCATTAGTTTTTGCTGATAACTTTAAAATCAAAGCAACAAAAGAAAAATGTGTGAATTATTACCATTAGTGATAAAATAATTATACAAAAATACAGGGTATGATAATCAGAAAAACAATGCAATAAAGTGGAAACGTCCTTCAATAATAAAAGCGAAGATGGAATGATTGATGTATCTAAAAACGTTATACAATGGACATACAGGAATGGAAGGTAAAACCATTGATACTGCAAGTTAAAGTGATGATCGGCTTTACATGTTTTAAAATTAGGTCCAGAATCTAAGCAATATTTTAGATGGACTTTAATGGATCACTTCTAATGAAGGTGCGCTGTAACTTACTTTTTAGTCTAGCCGTTCCATTCTAACAGCCCATGCTCACTTCAAAACTAATTTTTATTTTGTGAGCTAACTGTTTTGACTAATCTCCAATCAGTGCTCTAGCCATACGACACTCACACATTTTTTTTTTTGTTAGCTATAGCACTGATTAGAGAAAAGTCAAAACCATTCTCTCCGGCCGGTGCGTGGGGTATTAGAATGGCATGATAAGATTAAAAAGTAGGTTACAGTGCATCTTTATTAGAAGCCCATCTAAAATATCGCTTTAATTCCGGACCTGATTTTAAAACAGGTAAAGTTTGCCGTCACTTTAAGAACATTATACACATATACACGTCATCCTGCTGTACATTGCTTTCCATTTTCTGTCTATTTTGAAGGATTTGTTTCTCAACACAAATGACAAAAAAATACACCCAAGACCTGTAATGAGTGCTTTTGTCACATTTTAGGAAAAAGGAGCAGCTGTATCACGTAAAAACTCAGCTCCGTTTATTTATCTTTGTTGTCATTTGAGTAGTAAATACAACTAAATAATCAAGTGAGTGATTTCCTTATTGAACATAAGTGTAAGTATAACATATTACAGCCCTTGGCCGTCCCTGCCACTAGACATCTTTTCTTTTTTTTTAAAAACCTAACATTAAAGGGGTACAGTATAAAATACGTTCCTGATCACCTGTTCAGATGCCACCTGTTTCTGAGTCTTTTTCAGAAGTTGCCTCAGATTTTCCATCTCCTCTTGGAAGGAGCGACGTATCTCCTCTTGCTCCTCCTCAGCACGCTGTCGCTCCTGCTGGGACTTTCGCTTCCTCTCGGCAAGACCCTGTGGCACATTTTGGGAAAGTTGTCAGTGCCTTTGCATGTGTCAGTAAATACACGTTTCATGGGGAACAAATGCCTAGAATAATATATACTTAATAGAATAAAGGTTTATGTTGTACTGATTAGAATTTTATGTGTACTTGAGGCCATGGCAGACTAATGCAATTATTTTTCTTTTGTGAAAAAATGTAGTTAAGTGAAATCTCCCTGAATGGAGTTCAGCCCCAAAGACCAAGCTTTTCTAGCTTAAAGTATTATAAAACTATGGCTGATGTTAGATGTATGGAGAGATATAACTTGTCACTTTCTGAATATATATTAATGTGATTCTTTAAAATTCATAAATGGTAATAACCTATAAAGTCCAAACTTAAATTAATGTTTTTTGGATGTTGAACAATAACAGTAGTAACTAACTGGATTAATAAATTTGGAGGAGTAACTTATTAAGTTAAGTCAGATCAGATTTTGATCTTGAAAAAGCCCGCAGATTGGGTGAAACGCGTAGAAAGCTGTGTCCACTTATTACTGAAAAACTGTTATTGGAACCGGGAGGTTACGCAAGCTGCATACCGGGAGGACTTCTGAAAGCTGCCCACCGGGAACTAAGCGAAAGGTGCATCTCCTTTTCCTGCGTACACTGAAGTACTAAGAGCAGGAGCCAGAAAGAAAAACTCATTACCGGTTTAGCCTGAGGTGACTTGAGCAAGTCCGAAGATTACCGGAATTAAAGACTATTTACTACCTGGAACGGTGCTGTCCTGAAGTGCACCTGATCTTGGAGAACAAATGCTGGAGGGTGAGATTACCTGCATAGCAGGCTGTAAACTTATCTACCCCAAATGTTGATATTTGTGCATTAAGATCCGCAAAACCATACTTTACTCCTTACATCAAGCGAAAGAAAGTTTTAAATAACGGCTGGCCACCAAAGTTTAAAGCCCTATTATCGCTACATACATATATATAAGAAGTTGACTGAAATATTCAGGAGTTATCTGAAATGTTCAATACCAAGTTTTAAAAAAAGACTGCAAGCCTTATTTACAGATCAAATAGTGGAAGGAATTTCACAAAGTTGAACTATACATCGATTCCTTTTCCGTAAAAAATTTTAATATCTATTTTGTCATCAACTGGTTTTTTCTAACTCAATATCCACTACTATCTTTTGTCTTCAAGAATAGACTTTGTACTTTTATTTATCTATTTGAAATAAGACACCAAAGGAAACATTTTTTGCAACTCAAAAAGCGGGCTCTCTCTCATTGCTTTGCCTATGTTTTTACCATACCATTTTTTTAATCGATTTTTTTGCTTAAAGTTTTGTATTGTATAAAATATGCCTTATTAAATTGTTTTATTAGTTGATCAACTACTTTAGAAGAAAATTCATTGAATACAAATTGTATTTTATCTGTTATTGCAATTTTATTAAGATAATATTAAAATAAGCCTTATTAACTTAATAAGTTACTCCTCCAAACTTATTGATCCAGTTAGTTACTACTGTTATTGTTCAACATCCAAAAAACATTAATTTAAGTTTGGACTTTATAGGTTATTACCATTTATGAATTTTACACATTATTTCCACTATGTATCAATTACCATAGTGCCGCAAAATTCCATATTCACATTTTGATCATATATATATATTTAGGGCCCCATCTACCAAGTAGTAAGCGGACAACCTTCTCAACTCGAGAAGTTGTTAGCTCGCCTTTGCTACATACGGGCAGTGGTTGAACAGGATTCGCTGCCCATATGTATCATTACATTGCGTGAGAGAAGGGATCGTCAATCACTGAGAGCAAGCTCTATGATTTTCCCTTGCCACCTCAGGTGTGTGGCGTAGAGTGTAAGAAGCAGTGTTCAAATGACCGCTGCTTCTTACATTGCGGGAAGCAGGCTCGCATATGCGTACCTGCCCCGCAAGGGCTCCAGAGCAGCTTCCACTGCATAGAACATGGAGCCCTTAATATATTTATATGCCAGAAAGGAAGCAAAATAATACCTAAAATATGTTAATTGACAGTTGGTCTCACAATCCTGTGAGAATTCAAATGAAAAAAGGTATATGGCCTGCTGTTAAACAGCAAGGTGCCAGGAACTCCCTACCCCCCAAAGAGACATCCTGAGTTCAATGGAGGAGGGAGTGGCCTTACTAGTCATGTTAATATACATATACAGTTCAAAATAGTTGTGTATTGAGTGCTGAGAGTGGAAGCTGTAGTTCTGGGGCTACAGTTTTGGACAGTGCAGAGTGGAACCTTGGGAGTCCAGCAGTCTGAAGATCATAAGTGAACCTTGGACCAGAGACCAGTCCTTGATCAGTCCCTAAAGATCAAAGACCCACAAGCAGGAAGTCTGGGAACACTGGCCCATAAGAGAGTGAGACCCCAAAAATATATTGGGTTAAATATAGTATTTATAAGGACTGTTAGAGAAGCAAGGTATCTCAGTAAAATAGTTGTATGTATTGTTTTGCATTTTTGTATCGGTTTATATACCATTTTTCCTTCTACACAATTCATGTAACAGTACTTTAATTCCTGTACACAATATAACATCTTTTTTATTTATCACATTCGTGAATATCTTGATTGTGTCACCTGTTTCCTAGCAAATTTCTTACAATGGGGCAAAACAGTAAAAATCAGAAGCTCAAACTAGACCTATCCATGAGGGTATAACACTGTTCCTCTTACTATCTCTGGCAACACAGGAGGGAGGATTTGAGTTCTAAAAGATCTGGAAATTACAGTATGATATTTCCAGTTATCTTGACTCACCCGAGTAGAACTCACCAATAAAGAATTACAAAGCAGTAGAATAGAAAACAAAAGGGACCCAAGATAATGACAACACTTGAAATAGATTAAAGCAGTGATTTTTAACCTTTTTTTGCCGTGGCACACTTTTTTACATTAAAAAATCCTGTGGCACACCACCATCCTAAAATTTTAAAAAAATCACACATTGTAGCCTAATACAGCATATATATATTCACATACACACAAACACACACATACTGTATGTATTGTGCTGTTATGCCATGCCTCCTACAAACTACCCCTGCACTGGGAGTAAAAAACAAGCAAAGTTTAAAAAATATGTCACACTGTTGTCAGTCTGGCGTGGCACACCTGAGGATCTCTCACGGCACACTGGTTGAAAAACACTGGATTAAAGAATAACACAAAAGAAGCTACCTGAACTCACAAAAAGGCACATTCTGTATGCCTAATAGGTATTGGCTTTTGTTTTTAAAAATAAATATAATGTCCTTGTCCTGAACAAAATGTTCCTGTCACACTTACAGAGGCAAGTTGCTCTCCACCAGTAAACCCGAAACATTTGTACTCATGAGCCAGTGAGGATTACGAGGAAGTACAAAACCAATACTGACGTTATAATTTGAATGATTTACTTAACATTTTTTAAAAAGTATTAAGCGGACATGCCAGACAAGATTTAAATGAACATAGATTACATATTTACAATATACATGTATTGGTAAAAGTTATCAGTGTTTTAGTGTTAGCATTTGTCTCTGCACGTGCATGTGAAGCATAGCTAGATATTCTCAGAGCACCAGCATTTTAAATACTGCAGCTGCTCAGAGCACCAGTGGGTCTTGTATCATGTCAGCAGTTAACAAATTGAGTCATTATCAGATGGTACAAGCACCTTGTGTTTAAAATGCTGGTGCACAGTGCATACTTAGATACACTTTTGAAACAGCGATAGCTTTTATTAGAAGCATTTTTAAGATGCATTTCAGTTTTTAATAGAAACATTTTTTTTTAAATTAATGTATGTGGATTCCAATTTTGGCTGGAATGTCCCCTAAAGGGACAGTCTAGTCCAAAATAATCTTTTATAATTCAGATAGAGAAACTTAAATGATGCTTACCTGATAATTTTCTTTTCTTCAGATGGAAAGAGTCCACAGCTGCATTCATTACTTTTGGGAAGTCGGTCGGTCTCCAAACAGTACACCCCTTACTAAAGAAAGGGAACAAACTACCGTATTCTTTCACAAAGAAGAAAAGGCACGGTGAAAACATGATTGTACTTGTAAAGCGCGGCTAATCCTCCTTAAGGGACTCAAGGTGCTGCTCATTTTATCAACCTCGAAAGGCGGAAAGGCTGAGAAGGCGTCAGCTGGCATCGAAATTGCAACCCTCGGTTTTCTACAATGCTTGAGTATGCTGTCCAGCTAGCATAAGGAACTCCAGAAAAAAACATTAAAAAGGGCACAAACACAGAGCAAAAAACCCAGAGAAACCGGGTCAGGCTAACAGAGACCCAACCAGTCTCATAGAAACAAGGGGAGGCAACGCCCAGACCCCAGAATACAGAAACCACAGGATAAGGCCAGGAGTCTGAAAACAGAGAGAGGGGATCTTCCCCTAACACAGTGCAACCGCACTGTAGAAAACAACTGAGAAGACGAAGGTCCCCAAGTCGCAAAAAAAGTTAGCTCAGAATACCGAAATACTCAGAAACTACACCTTGTGCAGCAAGCTCAGATAGATCTGACGAACAACACCTGAAGCAAAACACTGCAGACATCAAAAAATGACTCTGAAACTTAAAATACTTGCAGAGCAAGCAGAAAACAGCTGAAAAACAGAAAACAGCTGAAGATAGGATCCTTCAGATTGCTAAGTATCCACTAACCAGCAGATAACGTCGCAGGCTAAGAGCCGCCAGTCCTTCCCACAAATCTTGAAGGAGAAACCTCAAAAAGGCTGCTCCGAGGACGAACTAGCAGAGCAACAGATCTCAGATCCTGCTCCATCACAGGACCAGCCCAAGCGACAGACATGTCCGATAGACAGGGGGGACAGAAAGACCCCAACCACAAGCCCCCAGGGAATGCAAAGAAAAAGGGGGGACTCACCCACCCCAACAGAGCTCGGGTGCCAACCCAATCCGCTCCTCCAAAATAAGGCACTCCCAAGGATAACCCCCTAGGACCTGGAACAGAGAAAAGTGCAATAGATCCGTAGGAAGACCTGTCACAACTCTCTTAGACAGTCTCTGCGTAGAGAGATCAAATTCCAACAGGTGGAAGAGAGCCCACAGAGCAGCAACCTTCTACACACAGGGCAGGACAATAACCCTCCAGAGAGAGGAAACCCCAGCTCATAAGGAAGACAAACTATCCCCTCAAAAAGGGAAGGGCACAGATAAGAACAGCGTACATGTCCACAAGACATGAAGCCATAGTATGATCAAAACACGGACCGAATGAAAAAATCATCCAGACACCACTGTTGACCCAACAGAGAAAAAAAAAAAAACTCCCCATGAATAGGAGCACACTCCGTCCGAAGGACAAATATGGCCTTAAAGTTTATAACCAGTAACCGAAAGTGGATGTGAACTCTGGCCTTCCTGCTTGCAAGCCCAATGAGCTTGCCCCTATGTCGCAACATAGGGTCCCTGAAAAAACTGGGTAGTCTCGAACCAGTCCACAGGATCATAAGTCTCCAGACATCCAAGAAGGATTCAAGACAAGAACCCTGAACCCAGAATCGTCCTAGAACGAACGACACCCCAGGGAACACAAGATACCCCCCGTCTGAAGCAATCAGACCTCACAGGGTATGAGAAACGGGAAACCCGGAAAACGGGTACAGGACTCACTCGTAATTCCCAGCCCATAAGGGAAGAAAACACCCTTAGCCGGAGGTCAACACCCCCCCCCCCCAACAAGGTGCTAGGCCGCAACAAAGTCACACAGTTTCTCTAGAGCCCCAAGGGCAACACTAAGGGAAATGAGAACGAGAACAGTTAACCGAAAGAAAGGCTAGTCTCCATAATCCCTTCAGATTAACGTTCTAGAGGACCACACCCAAGGGAGAAGAATGCAAAGCATCCCAAACCCAGACAGAAAAATGTCCCCTAAGCAAAAGCTTGGAAAAAGAAACAACATCTCCTATCGCCCCTGATATGGAGACGACTAACTCCCGAAGGAAGAAAGAGCCTCACGGCCTTCACTTCCTAATTAAGCGGCCAAAGCAGCCAGAAAAACCGGAAGAAGTCCAGAGAGTCTCGACCTAAAGGAAGAGAACCTCTAAAAAGGAACAAGTCCTAAAAGGATACTTCCAAAGAGACCATGAAAGGCAAAACCGTAAGAACGGCACTATGAAGGAACTAATCCTCCAAGCCTCCAACCCACAAAGGGAAGGAACACTCTAGTTCCCGGAAAAAACGGAAACGACTGAGCATGTCACCGTGGTTCTCAACAGAGTCCCGGCCCACTAGATTGAAAGGCGAATGAGGACTGAACCAATTCCCCATGCCCCTAAGAAACCACGGACCATCAAGTCCTCTCAGGATGCTAGTTGAAGCTTGTAAAATAACAAGTAAAAAACACAAATCATATTGTGATCACTAGGCGCCCTCACCGGACCAGCCGGACATAAAAAGGCGCCACGTGTCTGAACTAGGCCTCAAAGACATAAGGATTTGTACCCAGTCAGGACCAGCCTGAAACCAAGGGCCCCAGCACTGTCAAGGCAAAATAGAGTCTCCCACGAGATGGAGGGATAAAGAACAGTCAGACAGACTTTTGTAAACAGTGCGATCACAAAATCGCGAGTATCAATTCCAGAGAAGAAAGTTCCCGAAGGAAACATCACACCACAACATGAGCTTTAGACCAAATAAAAATCATCCTCACCGGATAAAAATAAAAGATAAGGCAACCCGTAGGTTATTGCCCAGGAAGAACGGACAGACCCGCAGGACCAGCCCAACAGGGGTCCGAGACTTCCAAGCTCAGAACTGGAAAAGGATACACAAATAAAGCCTATAAGAAGATTATTTCCTCCCCTTCTGTCTAGACTGGCTTGCGCCAGTCGAAGAGTAAGACTGAGATCCTCCAGCAACGACAAAAACGTGCCTTAGTCGAACACATACCTCTGCCGGGACAAAAGAAAACACCGGCCCTGAAATTGACCCCCTGAAGCGTCAGGGGCAGTCGCTCCCCTGGAGGTCTGAACTGGACTAGGCGATCCCACGTCTGACGAACCTTGGTTAACGAAACACGGACAATATCGTAAGCACACTCCCGGGAGGTGCAGATGCGCCAGCGCCTATGATATGGCCATGCGGAACCGTGTCGTAACCTCAGATGTGAAAAGGCCACACTCCCTAGAAGGATAAGTAGCGCTTGGGTTACCTGCATGCGTAGTAAGAGTTGGTGGTAGGGAACTCGTCTCATGAGAAATAGAATCCCAAGAGGCGGATGGCAGAGTGGGCACCCGATTCCCTGATCCCCAGGAACAGAGCACTCTAAAACGGCATTCGGAACATAACTGATGGGCATGTATCACCCGGGCCAATTCATATTCTTCGCAAGAAGTAGAGTCTGCATCAGAGACATCGGTCTCCAAAAAATCAGAATCCTCTATAACTGGGACACTGCCACCTCCAGAGAACCAGACACCAGCGGACAAGGATTTTTACGTCACCACACGGTCAGGAAAGCGGAAATGGAGTCACAAGGTAAACCGTGCCCGACCGTAATGGCCACGTCACTGAACATAGGCCGTTATGTTCCAAAATATCCACGAGCCGAAGCAATACTACACAGTAGCAGACAGAATCACATAAACATGATTATAAAACCACCCTGGTGTGGCCCCTCAGGAGATATTAACCCTTGATTCCTAGATACAAAAAGGAGCCTCGCTGAGACCCTATGTTAAAGAGACACTGTACCCAAAAATTTTCTTTCATGATTCAGTTTGAGCATGAAATTTTAAACAACTTTCTAATTTACTCCTATTATCAAATTTTCTTCATTCTCTTGGTATCTTTATTTTGAAATGCAAGAATGTAAGTTTAGATGCCGGCCCATTTCTGGTGAACAACCTGGGCTGTCCTTGCTGATTGGTGGATAAATTCATCCACCAATAAAAAAACTGCTGTCCAGAGTACTGAAATCAAAAAAAGCTTAGATGCCTTCTTTTTCAAATAATGATAGCAAGAGAATGAAGAAAAATTGATAATAGGAGTAAATTAGAAAGTTGCTTAAAATTGCATGCTCTTTCTGAATTACAAAAGAAACATTTTGGGTACAGTGTCCCTTTAAAGTTATGGCCGAGAGGTTGTAGCCCCTCTCGGATACACAGTTGTAATTACAATACATCCATGATGAAAGTAAAATGAAACAATCTTACCAGAATCTACACCGTGGAACAGGAACACGGCCCTTCAAGTGTGACAGATAGTAGCGTCACTTCTGCCATGGACTTGAGAGAAAAAAAGCAGGCAGCGAAACTCGTCAACGCGGATTGCTTGTGGAGCTGTTAAAATGAGTCAAGATGGTTTCGCAGAAAGACTCTCCCTGCATCTCCGGACTCTAACTTTCACCCATGCTCTCACTGAGAGGCTGACAGGACTACTTAAAACTCCAGTCCCATTCCGAAGAGTACTACCCTCCATAAGAGACTATCGAAAACTTCTGACACTTCTCTGCCAACCTCCTGGGACGAAAGGCAAAGAATGACTGGGGGATGAGGGAAGTGGGAGAGGTATTTAAGCCTTTGGCTGGGGTGTCTTTGCCTCCTCCTGGTGGCCAGGTTCTAAATTCCCAAAAGTAATGAATGCAGCTGTGGACTCTATTTATGAAGAAAAACATAATTTATGTAAGAACTTACCTGATAAATTCATTTCTTTCATATTAGCAAGAGTCCATGAGCTAGTGACGTATGGGATATACATTCCTACCAGGAGGGGCAAAGTTTCCCAAACCTCAAAATGCCTATAAATACACCCCTCACCACACCCACAAATCAGTTTAACGCATAGCCAAGAAGTGGGGTGATAAGACAAAAGTGCGAAAGCATAAAAAATAAGGAATTGGAAAAAATTGTGCTTTATACAAAAAAAATCATAACCACCACAAAAAGGGTGGGCCTCATGGACTCTTGCTAATATGAAAGAAATGAATTTATCAGGTAAGTTCTTACATAAATTATGTTTTCTTTCATGTAATTAGCAAGAGTCCATGAGCTAGCGACGTATGGGATAATGAATACCCAAGATGTGGATCTTCCACACAAGAGTCACTAGAGAGGGAGGGATAAAATAAAGACAGCCAATTCCGCTGAAAATAATCCACACCCAAAATAAAGTTTAAATCTTATAATGAAAAAAACTGAAATTATAAGCAGAAGAATCAAACTGAAACAGCTGCCTGAAGAACAAAACACATCAAAATGGTAGAATTTAGTAAAAGTATGCAAAGAAGACCAAGTTGCTGCTTTGCAAATCTGATCAACCGAAGCTTCATTCCTAAACGCCCAGGAAGTAGAAACTGACCTAGTAGAATGAGCTGTAATCCTTTGAGGCGGAGTTTTACCCGACTCGACATAAGCATGATGAATTAAAGATTTCAACCAAGACGCCAAAGAAATGGCAGAGGCCTTCTGACCTTTCCTAGAACCGGAAAAGATGACAAATAGACTCGAAGTCTTTCAGAAATTCTTAGTAGCTTCAACATAATATTTCAAAGCTCTAACTACATCCAAAGAATGCAATGATCTTTCCTTAGAATTCTTAGGATTAGGACACAATGAAGGAACCACAATTTCTCTACTAATGTTGTTAGAATTCACAACCTTAGGTAAAAATTTAAAAGAAGTTCGCAACACCGCCTTATCCTGATGAAAAATCAGAAAAGGAGACTCACAAGAAAGAGCAGATAATTCAGAAACTCTTCTAGCCGAAGAGATGGCCAAAAGAAACAAAACTTTCTAAGAAAGTAATTTAATGTCCAGTAAATGCATAGGTTCAAACGGAGGAGCTTGAAGAGCCCCCAGAACCAAATTCAAACTCCAAGGAGGAGAAATTGACTTAACAGGTTTTATACGAACCAAAGCCTGTACAAAACAATGAATATCAGGAAGATTAGCAATCTTTCTGTGAAAAAGAACAGAAAGAGCAGAGATTTGTCCTTTCAAGGAACTTGCAGACAAACCTTTATTCAAACCATCCTGAAGAAACTGTAAAATTCTCGGAATTCTAAAAGAATGCCAGGAAAAATGATGAGAAAGACACCAAGAAATGTAAATCTTCCAGACTCGATAATATATCTTCCTAGATACAGATTTACGAGCCTGTAACATAGTATTAATCACAGAGTCAGAGAAACCTCTTTGACTGAGAATCAAGCGTTCAATCTCCATACCTTTAAATTTAAGGATTTGAGATCCTGATGGAAAAAAGGACCTTGCGACAGAAGGTCTGGTCTTAACGGAAGAGTCCACGGTTGGCAAGTGGCCATCTGGACAAGATCCGCATACCGAAACCTGTGAGGCCATGCTGGAGCCACCAGCAGAACAAACGAGCATTCCTTCAGAATCTTGGAAATTACTCTTGGAAGAAGAACTAGAGGCGGAAAGATATAGGCAGGATGATACTTCCAAGGAAGCGACAATGCATCCACTGCTTCCGCCTGAGGATCCCTGGATCTGGACAGATACCTGGGAAGCTTCTTGTTTAGATGAGAAGCCATCAGATCTATTTCTGGAAGACCCCACATTTGAACAATCTGAAGAAATACCTCTGGGTGAAGAGACCATTCTCCCGGATGTAACGTTTGGCGACTGAGATAATCCGCTTCCCAATTGTCTATACCTGGGATATGAACCGCAGAAATTAGACAGGAGCTGGATTCCCCCCATACCAGTATTCAAGATACTTCTTTCATAGCCAGAGGACTGTGAATACCTCCTTGATGATTGATATATGCCACAGTTGTGACATTGTCCGTCTGAAAACAAATGAACGACTCTCTCTTTAGAAGAGGCCACGACTGAAGAGCTCTGAAAATTGCACAGAGTTCCAAAATATTGATTGGTAATCTCAGCTCCTGAGATTCTCAAACCCCTTGTGCTGTCAGAGACCCCCAAACAGCTCCCCAACCTGTCAGACTTGCATCTGTTGAAATAACAGTCCAGGTTGGAAGAACAAAAGAAGCCCCCTGAACTAAACAATGGTGATCTGTCCACCACGTCAGAGAGAGTGTCGTACAATCGGTTTTAAAGATATCAATTGCGATATCTTTGTATAATCCCAGCACCACTGGTTCAGCATACAAAGCTGAAGAGGTCGCATGTGAAAACGAGCAAAGGGGATCGCGTCCGATGCAGCAGTCATAAGGCCTAGAATTTCCATGCATAAGGCTACCGAAGGGAATGATTGAGACTGAAAGTTTCGACAAGCTGAAACCAATTTTAGACGTCTCTTGTCTGTCAGAGACAGAGTCATGGACACTGAATCTATCTGGAAACCTAAAAAGGTTACCCTTGTCTGAGGAATCAATGAACTTTTCGGTAAATTGATCCTCCAACCATGATCTTGAAGAAACAATACAAGTCGATTCGTATGAGATTCTGCTAAATGTGAAGACTGAGCAAGTACCAAGATATCGTCCAAATAAGGAAATACCACAATACCCTGTTCTCTGATTACAGACAGAAGGGCACCGAGAACCTTTGTAAAAATCCTTGGAGCTGTTGCTAGGCCAAACGGCAGAGCCACAAACTGGTAATGCTTGTCTAGGAAAGAGAATCTCAGAAACTGATAGTGATCTGGATGAATCGGAATATGCAGATATGCATCCTTTAAATCTATTGTGGACATATAATGCCCTTGCTGAACAAAAGGCAGAATAGTCCTTATAGTTACCATTTTGAATGTTGGTATCCTTACATAATGATTCAATATTTTTAAATCCAGAACTGGTCTGAAGGAATTCTCCTTCTTTGGAACAATGAAGAGATTTGAGTAAAACCCCAGCCCCTGTTCCAGAACTGGAACTGGCATAATTACTCCAGCCAACTCTAGATCTGAAACACATTTCAGAAATGCTTGAGCCTTCACTGGATTTACTGGGACACGGGAAAGAAAAAATCTTCTTGCAGGAGGCCTCATCTTGAAGCCTTTTCTGTACCCTTCTGAAACAATGTTCTGAATCCAAAGATTGTGAATTGAATTGATCCAAATTTCTTTGAAATATCGTAATCTGCCCCCTACCAGCTGGGCTGGAATGAGGGCTGCACCTTCATGTGGACTTGGGAGCTGGCTTTGGCTTTCTAAAAGGCTTGGATTTATTCCAGACTGGAGATGGTTTCCAAACTGATACCGCTCCTGTAGGGGAAGGATCAGGCTTTTGTTCCTTATTGTGACGAAAGGAACGAAAACGATTATTAGACCTAAATTTACCTTTAGATTTTTTATCCTGTGGTAAAAAAGTTCCTTTCCCTCCAGTAACAGTTGAAATAATAGAATCCAACTGTGAACCAAATAATTTATTACCCTGGAAAGAAAGGGAAAGCAAAGTTGACTTAGAAGACATATCAGCATTCCAAGTTTTAAGCCATAAAGCTCTTCTAGCTAAAATAGCTAGAGACATATACCTGACATCAACCCTAATGATATCAAAGATGGCATCACAAATAAAATTATTAGCATGTTGAAGAAGATTAACAATGCTATGAGAATTATGATCTGTTACTTGTTGCGCTAAAGCTTCTAACCAAAAAGTTGAAGCTGCAGCAACATCCGCTAAAGATATAGCAGGTCTAAGAAGATTACCTGAACATAAGTAAGCTTTTCTCAGAAAGGATTCAATTTTCCTATCTAAAGGATCCTTAAAGGAAGTACTATCTGCCGTAGGAATAGTAGTACGCTTAGCAAGAGTAGAGATAGCCCCATCAACCTTAGGGATTTTGTCCCAAAACTCTAATCTGTCAGATGGCACAGGATATAATTGCTTAAAACGTTTAGAAGGAGTAAAAGAATTACCCAAATTATTCCATTCCCTGGAGATTACTTCAGAAATAGCATCAGGGACAGGAAAAACTTCTGGAATAACTACAGGAGATTTAAAAACCTTATTTAAACGTTTAGATTTAGTATCAAGAGGACCAGAATCCTCTATTTCTAATGCAATTAAGACTTCTTTAAGTAAAGAACGAATAAATTCCATTTTGAACAAATATGAAGATTTATCAGCATCAACCTCTGAAACAGAAACCTCTGAACCAGAGGAATCATTATCAGAATCAGAATGATGATGTTCATTTAAAAATTCATCTGAAAAATGAGAAGTTTTAAAAGACTTTTTACGTTTACTAGAAGGAGGAATAACAGACAAAGCCTTCTTAATGGATTTAGAAACAAAATCTCTTATGTTAACAGGAACACTCTGAGTATTAGATGTTGATGGAACAACAACAGGTAATCTAACATTACTAAAGGAAATATTATCTGCATTAACAAGTTTGTCATGGCATTCATTACAAACAACAGCTGGAGGAACAGATACCATAAGTTTACAGCAAATACACTTAACTTTGGTAGATCCAGCATTATGCAGCGATTTTCCAGAAGTATCTTCTGATTCAGGGTCAATCTGGGACATCTTGCAATATGTAATAGAAAAAACAACATATAAAGCAAAACTGATCAAATTCCTTAAATGACAGTTTCAGGAATGGGAAAAAATGCCAGTGAACAAGCTTCTAGCAACCAGAAGCAATAAATAATGAGACTTAAATAATGTGGAGACAATAATGACGCCCATATTTTTTAGCGCCAAAAAAGACGCCCACATTATTTGGCGCTAAAAATGACGGCACATCCGGTAACGCCGACACTTTTGGCGCAAAAAAACGTCAAAAATGACGCAACTTCCGGTGACAAGTATGACGCCGGAAATAAAGAAATAATTTTTTTGCGCCAAAAAAGTCCGCGCCAAGAATGACGCAATAAAATGAAGCATTTTCAGCCCCTGCGAGCCTAACAGCCCACAGGGAAAAAAAGTCAAATTTTAAGGTAAGAAAAAAATGATTTATTCATATGCATTATCCCAAATATGAAACTGACTGTCTGAAATAAGGAACGTTGAACATCCTGAATCAAGGCAAATAAATGTTTGAACACATATATTTAGAACTTTATATAAAAGTGCCCAACCATAGCTTAGAGTGTCACAGAAAATAAGACTTACTTACCCCAGGACACTCATCTACATGTAGTAGAAAGCCAAACCAGTACTGAAACGAGAATCAGTAGAGGTAATGGTATATATAAGAGTATATCGTCAATCTGAAAAGGGAGGTAAGAGATGAATCTCTACGACCGATAACAGAGAACCTATGAAATAGACCCCGTAGAAGGAGATCATTGAATTCAAATAGGCAATACTCTCTTCACATCCCTCTGACATTCACTGCACGCTGAGAGGAAAACCGGGCTCCAACCTGCTGCGGAGCGCATATCAACGTAGAATCTAGCACAAACTTACTTCACCACCTCCACAGGAGGCAAAGTTGGTAAAACTGATTTGTGGGTGTGGTGAGGGGTGTATTTATAGGCATTTTGAGGTTTGGGAAACTTTGCCCCTCCTGGTAGGAATGTATATCCCATACGTCACTAGCTCATGGACTCTTGCTAATTACATGAAAGAAATATAATTTTAAACAATTTTCAAATTTACTTTTATCACCAATTTTGCTTTGTTCTCTTGGTATTCTTAGTTGTTTAGAATTACATGCTCTATCTGAATCATAAAAGTTTATTTTGGCCTAGACTGTCCCTTTAATACACTTTTTACCTCTGTGATTACCTTGTATCTAGGAACCTTCTTCCAGCCCCCTGATCACATGACTGTGACTGTTAATTATCTATTGTCTTAAATTTAGCATTGTTTTGTGCTAAATCTTAAATAACCCCCTGTGCCTGAACACAGTGTTATCTATATGGCCCACGTGTACTTTGTCTCTTTGTGTTGTAAAGAGATTTAAAAAGCCTGTGATAAGAGGCAGCCCTCGAAGGCTTAGAAATTAGAATATGAGCCTACCTATGTTTAGTTTAAACTAAGAATACCAAGAGAAAAAAGCAAATTTGATGATACAAGTAAATTGGAAAGTTGATTAAAATTAAAATTCCTATCTGAATAATGAATTTTCCAGTCCTGAGAACTGAAAGATCACATGGCAGGTTTACAAGCCTGACCTTGCCACATGTCAAAGTAGCATTTACACACATGTATGATCAATTAACTTAAGAGTTTGAAACCCTTTTATACCTGTACTAGCAACATTCTGTGTAAGACCCAAGATATTTCTTGCTGGTGATGTTATTGTGAGCCGAATTCAAACATTCCAAAACTGAAGTCACCGTAAAATAAATAATAATTAAAAAAACACTAAAAACTGTAAAAAAAAAAAAAAAATCCAACAAAATCACGTTTGATGTACAATGCTTCCAAAATCTCATGCAAAAGAATAGCAAAAAAAAAAAAAAAATACATAAAAAAAAAAATTATGGTTGAACAGAAGATTTGGAAAGTGTATAACCACAGGCCAATGGTCTCTGTCTTATATCAGCCTTCGGATTTTCTCTCCAGTCCCTTCTTAATGGGACATCTTTCAAGATAATATTTTTGCTAAGTAAATTTGGATATCACATACTCGGCAATTCATTTTGTATATCAGACCTGTAAAGTGATGTGCTGATGTAAAAACAGAATTTATGCTTACCTGATAAATTACTTTCTCCAACGGTGTGTCCGGTCCACAGCGTCATCCTTACTTGTGGGAATATCTCTTCCCCAACAGGAAATGGCAAAGAGTCCCAGCAAAGCTGGCCATATAGTCCCTCCTAGGCTCCGCCCACCCCAGTCATTCGACCGACGGACAGGAGGAAAAAAATAGGAGAAACCATAGGGTGCCGTGGTGACTGTAGTTAGAGAAAATAATTCATCAAACCTGATTAAAAAACCAGGGCGGGCCGTGGACCGGACACACCGTTGGAGAAAGTAATTTATCAGTTAAGCATAAATTCTGTTTTCTCCAACATTGGTGTGTCCGGTCCACGGCGTCATCCTTACTTGTGGGAACCAATACCAAAGCTTTAGGACACGGATGAAGGGAGGGAGCAAATCAGGTTACCTAAACGGAAGGCACCACGGCTTGCAAAACCTTTCTCCCAAAAATAGCCTCCGAAGAAGCAAAAGTATCAAATTTGTAAAATTTGGCAAAAGTGTGCAGTGAAGACCAAGTCGCTGCCTTACATATCTGATCAACAGAAGCCTCGTTCTTGAAGGCCCATGTGGAAGCCACAGCCCTAGTGGAGTGAGCTGTGATTCTTTCAGGAGGCTGCCGTCCGGCAGTCACATAAGCCAATCGGATGATGCTTTTAAGCCAAAAGGAAAGAGAGGTAGAAGTTGCTTTTTGACCTCTCCTTTTACCAGAATAGACGACAAACAGAGAAGATGTTTGTCTGAACTCTTTTGTAGCTTCTAAGTAGAATTTTAGAGCACGGACTACATCTAAATTGTGTAGCAAACGTTCCTTCTTTGAAACTGGATTCGGACACAAAGAAGGTACAACTATCTCCTGGTTAATATTTTTGTTGGAAACAACCTTTGGAAGAAAACCAGGCTTAGTACGCAAAACAACCTTATCTGAATGGAACACCAGATAGGGCGGAGTACACTGCAGAGCAGATAACTCAGAAACTCTTCTAGCAGAAGAAATAGCAACCAAAAACAAAACTTTCCAAGATAACAACTTAATATCTATGGAATGTAAAGGTTCAAACGGAACCCCTTGAAGAACTGAAAGAACTAGATTTAAACTCCAGGGAGGAGTCAAAGGTCTGTAAACAGGCTTGATCCTAACCAGAGCCTGAACAAATGCTTGAACATCTGGCACAGCTGCCAGTCGTTTGTGTAGTAAGACAGATAAGGCAGAAATCTGTCCCTTTAGAGAACTTGCAGATAATCCCTTATCCAAACCTTCTTGTAGAAAGGAAAGGATCTTAGGAATTTTTATCTTATTCCATGGGAATCCCTTGGATTCACACCAGCAGATATATCTTTTCCATATTTTATGGTAAATTTTTCTAGTTACCGGTTTTCTGGCTTGAACCAGAGTATCTATCACAGAATCTGAAAACCCACGCTTTGATAGAATCAAGCGTTCAATCTCCAAGCCGTCAGCTGGAGGGAGACCAGATTTGGATGTTCGAATGGACCCTGTACAAGAAGGTCCTGTCTCAAAAGGTAGCTTCCATGGTGGAGCCGATGACATATTCACCAGGTCTGCATACCAAGTCCTGCGTGGCCACGCAGGAGCTATCAAGATCACCGAGGCCCTCTCCTGCTTGATCCTGGCTACCAGCCTGGGAATGAGAGGAAACGGTGGGAACACATAAGCTAGGTTGAAGGTCCAAGGCGCTACTAGTGCATCCACTAGAGTCGCCTTGGGATCCCTGGATCTGGACCCGTAGCAAGGAACCTTGAAGTTCTGACGAGACGCCATCAGATCCATGTCTGGAATGCCCCATAATTGGGTCAACTGGGCAAATATCTCCGGGTGGAGTTCCCACTCCCCCGGATGGAAAGTCTGACGACTCAGATAATCCGCCTCCCAGTTTTCCACTCCTGGGATGTGGATCGCAGATAGGTGGCAGGAGTGATCCTCCGCCCATTGTATTATTTTGGTCACTTCTTTCATCGCCAGGGAACTCCTTGTTCCCCCCTGATGATTGATATAAGCAACAGTCGTCATGTTGTCTGATTGGAATCTTATGAATCTGGCCTTTGCTAGCTGAGGCCAAGCCCTGAGAGCATTGAATATCGCTCTTAGTTCCAGAATGTTTATCGGGAGAAGAGACTCTTCCCGAGACCATAGTCCCTGAGCTTTCAGGGATTCCCAGACCGCGCCCCAGCCCACTAGACTGGCGTCGGTCGTGACGATGACCCACTCTGGTCTGCGGAAGCTCATTCCCTGGGATAGGTGGTCCAGGGTTAGCCACCAACGGAGTGAATCTCTGGTCTTCTGATCTACTTGAATCACTGGAGACAAGTCTGTATAGTCCCCATTCCACTGTTTCAGCATGCACAGTTGTAATGGTCTTAGATGAATTCGCGCAAAAGGAACTATGTCCATTGCTGCAACCATCAACCCTACTACTTCCATGCACTGAGCTATGGAAGGACGTGGAACTGAATGAAGAACTTGACAAGCACTTAGAAGTTTTGACTTTCTGACATCTGTCAGAAAAATCCTCATTTCTAAAGAATCTATTATTGTTCCCAAGAAGGGAACTCTTGTCGACGGAGACAGAGAACTTTTTTCTATGTTCACCTTCCATCCGTGAGATCTGAGAAAGGCCAGAACGATGTCTGTATGAGCCTTTGCCTTTGAAAGGGACGACGCTTGTATTAGAATGTCGTCCAAGTATGGTACTACTGCAATGCCCCTCGGTCTTAGAACCGCTAGAAGGGACCCGAGTACCTTTGTGAAAATCCTTGGAGCAGTGGCTAACCCGAATGGGAGGGCCACAAACTGGTAATGTTTGTCCAGAAAGGCGAACCTTAGGAACTGATGATGTTCTTTGTGGATAGGAATATGTAGGTACGCATCCTTTAGATCCACGGTAGTCATAAATTGACCTTCCTGGATTGTAGGTAGAATCGTTCGAATGGTTTCCATTTTGAACGATGGTACTCTGAGAAATTTGTTTAGGATTTTTAAATCCAGAATTGGTCTGAAGATTCCCTCTTTTTTGGGAACTACGAACAGATTTGAGTAAAATCCCATTCCTTGTTCCGCCATTGGAACTGGGTGTATCACTCCCATCTTTAACAGGTCTTCTACACAATGTAAGAATGCCTGTCTCTTTATTTGGTTTGAGGATAAGTGAGATATGTGAAACCTTCCCCTTGGGGGTAGTTCCTTGAATTCCAGAAGATAACCCTGGAGAAACTATTTCTAGCGTCCAGGGATCCTGAACATCTCTTGCCCAAGCCTGAGCAAAGAGAGAGAGTCTGCCCCCCACTAGATCCGGTCCCGGATCGGGGGCTACTCCTTCATGCTGTTTTGTTAGCAGCAGCAGGTTTCTTGGCCTGCTTACCCTTGTTCCAGCCTTGCATCGGTTTCCAGGCTTGTTTGGTCTGTGAAGCATTACCCTCTTGCTTAGAGGATGCAGAATTAGAGGCCGGTCCGTTCCTGAAATTACGAAAGGAACGAAAATTAGACTTATTCTTGGCTTTGAAAGGCCTATCTTGTGGAAGGGCGTGGCCCTTTCCCCCAGTGATGTCTGAGATAATCTCTTTCAATTCTGGCCCAAAGAGAGTTTTACCCTTGAAGGGGATATTAAGCAATTTTGTCTTGGATGATACATCCGCTGACCAAGACTTTAGCCAAAGCGCTCTGCGCGCCACAATTGCAAACCCTGAATTTTTCGCCGCTAATCTAGCTAATTGCAAAGCGGCATCTAAAATAAAAGAATTAGCCAACTTAAGTGCGTGAACTCTGTCCATAACCTCCTCATATGGAGTCTCTCTACTGAGCGACTTTTCTAGTTCCTCGAACCAGAACCACGCTGCTGTAGTGACAGGAACAATGCAGGAAATGGGTTGCAGAAGATAACCTTGCTGTACAAAAATCTTTTTAAGCAAACCCTCCAATTTTTTATCCATAGGATCTTTGAAAGCACAATTATCCTCTATAGGAATAGTAGTGCGCTTGTTTAGAGTAGAAACTGCCCCCTCGACCTTAGGGACTGTCTGCCATAAGTCCTTTCTGGGGTCGACCATAGGAAATAATTTCTTAAATATAGGAGGGGGGACAAAAGGTATGCCGGGCTTCTCCCACTCCTTATTCACTATGTCCGCCACCCGCTTGGGTATAGGAAAAGCGTCGGGGTGCACCGGAACCTCTAGGAACTTGTCCATCTTGCATAATTTTTCTGGAATGACCAGGTTGTCACAATCATCCAGAGTAGATAACACCTCCTTAAGCAGTGCGCGGAGATGCTCTAATTTAAATTTAAATGTCACAACATCAGGTTCAGCCTGCTGAGAAATTTTTCCTGAATCTGAAATTTCCCCATCTGACAAAACCTCCCTCATGGCCCCTTCAGATTGGTGTGAGGGTATGACAGAGCAATTATCATCAGCGCCCTCCTGCTCTTCAGTGTTTAAAACATAGCAATCGCGCTTTCTCTGATATGCAGGCATTTTGGATAAAATATTTGCTATGGAGTTATCCATTACTGCCGTCAATTGTTGCATAGTAATAAGCATTGGCGCGCTAGAAGTACTAGGGGCCTCCTGCGTGGGCAAAACTGGTATAGACACAGAATGAGATGATGTAGAACCATGTCTACTCCCTTCATCTGATGAATCATCTTGGGCAACTTCATTATCTGTGGCAGTACTGTCCTTACTTTGTTTGGACGCTATGGCACAATTATCACACAATTTTGAAGGGGGAGACACATTGACTTTCATACATATAGAACATAGCTTATCTGAAGGCACAGACATGTTAAACAGGCTTAAACTTGTCAATAAAGCACAAAAACCGTTTTAAAACAAAACCGTTACTGTCTCTTTAAATTTTAAACAGAGCACCCTTTATTACTGAATATGTGAAAAAGTATGAAGGAATTGTTCAAAATTTACCAAATTTTCACCACAGTGTCTTAAAGCATTCAAAGTATTGCACACCAATTATCAGAGCTTTAACCCTTAAAATAACGAAACCGGAGCCGGTTACAGTTTTAACCCCTCTACAGTCCCAGCTACAGCCTTTGCTGCGACTTTACCAAACCCAGAGGGGAATACGATACCAAATGAAGCCTTCTAGGAACTTTTCCAACTACTTTCAGATCCTCACACATGCATCTGCATGTCTTGCTCTCAAAAGTAACTGCGCAGTAATGGCGCGAAAATGAGGCTCAGCCTACAACTGGGAAGGCCCTTCCTGACTGGAAAAGGTCTCTAACACAGTGCCTGACGTTAAAAAACGTTCCCCAAGTTTATAAGTGTGAATTACCAGCATAAACATGTATAAAATGCCCAAATAAAGCAATCGATTTTGCCCATAAAAGTGTCTACCAGTTTTATAGCCCATATTAAGCCCTTTATTCTGTTTGAGACTAAGAAAAATGGCTTACCGGTCCCCATGAGGGGAAATGACAGCCTTCCAGCATTACACAGTCTTGTTAGAAATATGGCTAGTCATACCTTAAGCAGAAAAGTCTGCTGTTTCCCCCAACTGAAGTTACTTCATCTCAACAGTCCTATGTGGAAACAGCAAACGATTTTAGTTACTGTCTGCTAAAATCATCTTCCTCTCACAAACAGAATTCTTCATCTTTTTCTGTTTCAGAGTAAATAGTACATACCAGCACTATTTTAAAATAACAAACTCTTGATAGTAGAATAAAAAAACTACAACTAAACACCACATACTCTTAACCATCTCAGTGGAGATGTTGCCTGTGCAACGGCAAAGAGAATGACTGGGGTGGGCGGAGCCTAGGAGGGACTATATGGCCAGCTTTGCTGGGACTCTTTGCCATTTCCTGTTGGGGAAGAGATATTCCCACAAGTAAGGATGACGCCGTGGACCGGACACACCAATGTTGGAGAAATACTGATGAGAAATACGGCTATCTAATGTACACCAAACAAGAGAAGGGTTTATATATTCAAGTATCTAATACAAACACTAGGGACTCCATTTATTAAGCAGCGGATGTTGCTGCGGAGCCCCAAAATTTCAGGTCCGCCTTTTAGGTGGTGGACTGAAATCATCCCGATCTGATCAGGATGATTGACGGCTCCTGCTAACGGCCGTTTGGCAGCCAGTGAGCAGGATTGCACAAGCATTTTACAAGAAATGTTTGTGCAATGTTAAATGCCTACAGCGTATCATGTCCGCTCGACTTTTGTTAAATTTACCCCTAGATCTCAGTTATGTTTTTTTATAAAACCAAATGTAATCAGAATAAAGGTCTAGGCTACGCTCTACCTTCTAAAATGAGTTTCATCATATACTGTATATAGTATAATAATGTATCTTATTCACATGATGCAGCCTTGTATTGGCGGATATAGTTATTATCAGTCACCTTTTCTAAATTCCCCTTCTCTGCCTTCAAATCAGCCAGCTCTTCTTCTAGGGCAGCCAACCTAGTCTCTAGCTGCCGGCGACTTTCTTTCTCTGTCTTGGCTCGGGTCTTGGTCTGTTCAGAGTTTTCCTGTACTTCTATAGACGGCAAAAAAAATGGATTGGTGATACCAGCTGACATGAGATATTAAAGGCTTTATGTTTTTGTTTTTATAGTGTTTATCAGTGGTGGCTGTTGTGCACATTTTTAAAGGGATACTAAACCCAAATCTTTTCTTTATTGATTCAGATAAAGCAGGCTTTCTAATTTACACCTATTATCATTTTTCCTTCGTTCTCTTGCTATCTTTATTTAAAAAGCAGGAATGAAAAGCTTAGTAGCCGGCCCATTTTAGGTTCAGCACCCTGGAGAGCGCTTGCTAATTGGTAACTACATTCAGCAAACCAATAAGCAAGCGTAACCCAGGTTCAACACCAAAAATAAGCCGGCTCCTACGCTATACATTCCTGCTTTTTAAATAAAGATAGCAAGAGAATGAAGAAAAATTGATAATTCTCAAGATAAATATTCATTAAAGCCTTGTTGGAAGCTCAGAGATACCTACACAACTAAGCACCCACTCATCAGAGCTAAGGTAGTACAAGCAGCCCTGGTTTGGCCCAGCTGTTTAAAATCTCAGACACTACTCGCCTATCAGCTGTACTTGTAAAGATGACAACTGTGACCGATGTTTATCAGCCTCTTGCAGAGCAGCTGCTAGCTGGGTTCGGAGTTCCATCTCCTTTTTCTGGAATTCTGTGACCTCCAGTTGCAGACGTGACACTTGGCCGGTTGCCTCTGCCAGTTCTTCTGTAACCTTAGCCTACAATAGCAACCCAAGAAAAATCCACTCAATAACCAAATTCTATGCAAATGTCAAAATTGTTGTCAGTGTGTTTCATTTTCGTATTTTCTAGTATGATAAATTGTCTTTATAAAATAACGGATGATTGCAACGTCCGAACAGAATTTTTATCAAGAAATTGTAAAATAAGCCCATGAAATCATATAGCTAGTGAAAATACACTAAAAATATACAAATTGAATTGCAAAGATAGAAACGGTCTTTCAAGTGCCATAAAACATGTTGAGATCCGTGCATATCCTAAAAGGACTCATTAAGTAAAATAGTTTGCATTCATTTTTAAAAAAAAAAAATGCTGGAAAGTATTTTAAAATCATTTTCAAAATTAAGCAAAATTAGCTACATATCCATGCTGTGTAGAGTAGTCTGATCCACCCCCCTCCTTTTTAGTAATTAGCATCATAAACACAGGCATTGCATTTCAACTGAGTTCACAGGAGCATATTTCCCTATATTCTAGGGATGCTCCAGCATTCTACCAAATTAATGGTAAATATAGATGCAGCCATAGAAGGAATTGTGGGGGGGGGGGGGGGTTTAGTGCTGTACAATTCGTAAACTTAAAAGAAAAGGTTAATGGCGAAGCACTGCAGTATAAATTAGTAATTCAAGTACATATTATATTTTGTCTCTATCCCAACTTGTTTTATGTCCCTTTCAGTTCTACTGACAATTTATTCTAAATTCTGTGCCGTTTTCACATCATCCCTTAAGAGTGCAATGTATCAGTTTTGAGCCCTGTTATAAAGCACTGATATATTAAGAACATCAGAATAAGACCATAAAACGTAAGCTTATGTTTAAGAACTCGTGAAACCCAGATGTTATTTCCTGTTTTAGCATCAGGATTGCCTGTTATAAAACATAGCAAAAGAAGATTTGAATGCTTGGCGTTAAAAAGGGCAATTCTAATGCTACAAAAAATCATTCTTTAATTTGTTAGTAAGCTACAGTCAGTAATGAAAAATATACATGCTCTATATATTCTCATGCAACAGAGTTAAAGACAGAAGTAAAGTCCCACTCAGGAGCAGCAAGCCTGTCCTTAAAGGGACATTAAACTCAAAATTGCTTAGAGAAATTTAACATAGAATAAAAAAGCTTTGCATTGAGCAATTTAATTTTTGCTGGTTTTATTGCTCTGAAAACTCTGAAAGTTGCGGTGGTTCCACCTAAGGAGGCTGGAGTGCAATTTGGAATGCTGAACAGTGATTGGTTGATATGTACAGGATGTTTATATCTGTACCTAATTGGCTACAACAAAAGAGGCAACATTCAAGAGGCTTTTCAAAGGTTATGTCCTGGGCCTGCAAAACAATGCATATTTATCTAACAAAATAACACTTTTCAAATGTTTATTTTACCTGACGATCTTTCGTAGTGTAGTTAAAGATTTCTGTTGCATAAATAAAAAAAAAATGACTTTAATGTCCCTTTAATAAAGCTACATTTTTAGATTAGTCCAGGTCTGGCCCATGTAAATGTAGCCTATTATGGGTTTAACCCCTGCAAAGACATTTAAATGTGCGTAGAAAGTGTTTAAGAGGAGAGTGCCAAAGACCTCACCTGGTCCCAGCTCATATCCATGTGCTGTGCATGCTGGGAAGAAAAAGCAGCGACAGTGAAAACAAGCAAATCCCAAAGTGCAAGCGAAAGACGGGAGGGCCCAGAATAAATAGGGAATGCTATTTTACAAGACTCTAAATGGAAGGTCAATACACTAGGGTTATAATAAATAATAGCACTTAGTAGATATCCGTAAGATCTTTTATCGTCTCTCCGGCACACAAAATCTTTGGGGTTTGATTTTGACCATTTTTAGTGCAATGTATGTGCCGCTTCACATAAACAACCGGCTATAGTTATTTAAACAGCTCTCAAGCTAAATTTAGCCTTTCTAAAATTCTTTGGAGACTCCTTAGATAACCTCACTAGAGCAGAGATTTTTAGATTGGGTCCCAAGATGGAAACTTGAAGTGATGGTCAACTCTTCCCTTTTTAAAATCAGATCCAAAATGTTAATGATATTTTAGATGCTCTATAACTTGCATTTTAATGTAGATATGAAATTCTAATATCCTGTGGTCCTACGTCCACTTCAAAAGTCAATTGCTTTCCAATGGCATGGAGAGTCCACACATCCATTCTAATTACTAGTGGGAATTCAACTCCTGGCCTCCAGGAGGAGGCAAAGAACACCCCAGCAGAGCTCTTAAAGGGCCATAATACCCAAATGTTTAAACACTTGAAAGTGATGCAGTATAGCTGTAAAAAGCTAACTAGAAAATATCACCTGAACATCTCTATGTAAAAAAGAAAGATAGTTTACCTCAAAAGTTTCTCAGTAGCCACATCCCATTATGACTGTCCCGGGACAGCAGAAGGAGCGAGCTTACGTGCACTCATCTTATTTACCTATTCAGCTTAAAGAAGTTTACAATGAAATCTCATATGAGTTAAGTCAAATCTCATGAGATCACAGTAAAAGAGTTCATGACCTCAGTAGTGCTGATGTTCATTTCTTAATTTTTTTTTATTGTTTTTACCTGCAGCTGAGCAGCAGTTGAGTATAACTTTTTACACAGAGCTGAGGAAATTGTGAGGTAAAATATCTTCCTTTTTTACATGTCAGCTTTTTACAGCTATACTGCATCAGTTTCAAGTGATTAAGCATATGAGTATTATGTCCCTTTAAGTATCACTCCCACTTCCCATAAACCCCCAGTCATTCTTTGCCTTGTACATCAGGATGTGCAAATATGGTGTCTGAAGATATTTAATCCTTTAATGGGTACTTTTCCCTGCAAGTAAGGATTGGGGCAAGCTGTATCCACATAATCCTCCTTAGTAAGAGTTGTGGTGGCTTTTAGCAGTTGGAAGTCGGGGAGGTAGTCTTTGCTTTTCTTCCAACATGTAGGCTAACCCCTATATAGAAAGTCAGGGTTGGTTACTCTGCATTTCTTTTTCTTCAGATTCCTGTCAGAGGTGAGCTGAGTCGGTCATACCTGAGAAGCTGTTTCTGCCATGCATCTGGATCTACAGGTAAGTGCTTTTGCCTTCTAGGCTTGAAGGATTTAGCACTTTTTGAGGGTTAATTCCCTCAGTGGATGTGATTGGGACTAATGTCGCTTTAATTTGGGGATATCATATTTTAGGCAGCACTGTCAGGGCACTTGACTGCATTGAGGAGTATAAGGGGCTAACATTGCCATTTTTATTTGTGAGGCTGGCTTGAGAGGAGTACATATCTTTGCTTGGGCTTTTATATTTTGCCCTTATAGATATGGTTTTATGCTTTGGGTTAAATGCCCTATGGAACAGACTTTTTTTACTTTATTCACAAAGCTGTATGTTTACTTCACTACAAGCGAACTTGTGCGCTTTCTGCTGTGTCGCATCAGAACTTAGTTTTGCAATCACATGACCACATCTCCGCTCTCCGCCCAGCGTCTTTCACTTTCTCAGTCGGCCTTGGAGAGCGGAGTTCAGAGGAGCGTGTTCCGACATTAAGTAGTGGTTGGGACTTTCTTCTCAGTGGATCCGTGGGATTTCAGTCCTTTTTGAGAGCTGTTACTGAAAAATAGCTCTTTATAACTCTGGTTCATTTTCGGTGTTGCAGGAGAGGTGAGTCTCCCCAGCAAGACTACGGCTATAGCGGTGCCTGTTATTAAATCTCCTCCCATATTTGTTTAAAGGGACAGTCTACACCAGAATTTTTATTGTTTTAAAAGATAGATAATCCCTTTATTACCCATTTCCCAGTTTTGCATAACCAACACAGTTATAATAATATACTTTTAACCTCCGTGATTATCTTGTATCTAAGCCTCTGCAAACTGCCCCTTTTTTCAGTTCTTTTGACAGACTTGCAGTCTAGCCAATCAGTGCCTGCTCCCAGATAACTTCTCGTGCACGAGCACAGTGTTATCTATATGAAATATGTGAACTAACACCCTCTAGTAGTGAAAAACTGTTAAAATGCAATCTGAAAGAGGTGGGCTTCAAGGTCTAAGAAATTAGCATATGAACCTCCTAGGTTAAGCTTTCAACTAAGAATACCAAGAGAACAAAGCAAAATTGGTGATAAAAGTAAATTGGAAAATTGTTTAAAATTACATGCTCTATCTGAATCATGAAAGTTTATTTTGGCCTAGACTGTCCCTTTAAGGGAAATTTAGGGGTCTTTTTTCTTTTATTACTAAAAGTTTAATCACAATCATAGACCCTATATACATATATTTTTATTACTCCTGGGGACCAATAATAAGCTTATGGATTCAGTTTCAAAGGGCACTGATAAATATTTAGCAATGCTTGTATTGTTTGGAGGCTCAGATTATTCCTCCTGTGCAGTTTTGTTCCACATGTCTGAATAAAATGTTGCTTTCTAAAAATAAAGATTCCCTCTTAGAGCCATCTGTCTCTCGTGACATGCCTCAAATTTCTCCTCAGACGTCCCAGTCTTTGGCAGTTACTCGAGCAGTGCCCTGCGGTTCCTCTCAGTCAGCTCCAGGGGGTGTATATTTACTAGGTGATTTTGCTGCGCAACTAACTTCTGCAGTTTCTGCTGCTCTAAATGCCTTACCTATTGCTGGTAAGAGAAAAAGAACATCTAAGATCAGTCTCAGTTATCTGAGGAGGATCACTCCTCCATGACTTCTGAGGGCGAGTTCTCTGATTCTGAATCTGCTGTAGCTACTTTGGAGGACTTAAACTAGAGTCGCAGAGAATCCTAAAAAGGCTAATAAACTTAGAGTATTTGAAGTCAAACCCAAATCTGTGGAAGTATTTCCTGTTACAGATCGCATGTCTTACATATCTCAGGAATGGGAGAAACCAGGCGTTTCTTTTCCTCCGTTCCCCTATTTTTCAAAAGATGTTTCCTGTTGCTGACTCTGTGCGAGATCTTTGGCACACTGTTTCTAAAGTAGTGGGAGCTATATCCACTTTAGCCAAGAGAACCACTATTCCTCTGGAGGATAGTTCCTCCTTTAAGGACCCTATGGATAGGAAACTGGAAGGTTACTTAAGAAATATGTTTCTACACCAGGGTCTACAATGGCATCCTGTTGCTACTATTGAGACAGTTGCTGGTGCAGCCTCACATCTGATTTCGGAGGAGACTACAATAGAGGAGAACCAGGATAGGATCAAGGCTTTAAAGCTGGCATGCAAGTAGTTTGGGGGCAAAGATTTCTAGCTTTGCCATTCTATCTCGCAGAGACCTGTGGCTAAAGTCTTGGTCTGCTGACGTGACATCCAAGTTTAAACTTCTGTCTCTGCCCTTTATTTGGTCCTGGTCTGGCTGAAATAATTTCCACGGTTACTGGTGGAAAGGGAGCCTTTCTGCCACAGGACAATAAGGGTATAACCCAAGGGTCGCCAAAATTCAAATAATCGTTCCTTTCGCAACTTCAAGGGACAGAAATCCTCTTCTTCAGAACATGAGCAAGCCAAGACCTCATGGAGGTCTAACCAGCCTTGGAATAAGGGTAAGCAATCCAAGAAGCCTTCCTCTGAGAATAGATCAGCGTGAAGGGTCTGCCCCTGATACAGTCATGGATCAAGTGGGGGGCAGGCTTCCCTTCTTTCAGCAGGCTTGGATTTGCGATGTCCCAGATGCTTGGACAGTGGAAGTAGTCTCCCAGGGATACAAGAAAGGATACAAATCTTGTCCTCCCAGAGGCAGATTTCTCCTGTCAAGACTATCTGCAAAGCAGATAAAAGAGAGAGAGAGAGGCTTTCTTAAACTGAGTCAAGAATCTCGCTTCTCTAGTAGTGATTGTCCCCGTTCCTCTGGCGGAACAGGGTCAAGGATTATATTCCAACCTATTTGTGGTTCCCAAGAAAGAGGGAACTTTTCAACCCATTTTAGACCTCAAGTGTCTCATCAAACTTCTCAAGGTTCCGTCCTTCAAAATGGAGACTATCCGTTCTAGTCCCCCTTTAGTTCAGGAGGGTCAGTTCATGACTACCATTGACCTGAAGGGCGCGTATCTTCATGTTCCTATCCACAGGAAACATTTCCAATACCTGCGGCTTGCCTTTTTGGACAAACACTTCCAATTTGTTGCCCTACCTTTCGGACTAGCCACTGCCCCTCAAATCTTTACGAAGGTTCTAGGGGCTCTTCTGGCATTGGCCAGATCTCAAGGATTTGCAGTGGCTCCGTACCTGGACGATATCTTGGTTCAGGCGCCATCTTTTCATTTAGCAAGATCCCATACAGATTCTCTGTTGTTGATTCTCCGCTCTCACGGGTGGAAGGTGAATCTGGCAAAGAGTTCCTTGATGCCAAATACCAGGGTATGTTTTTTGGGGACGATCCTAGACTATCTTCATGAAGATTTTCTTGACTGAGGTCAGTAAATCCTGTGTATGGAATTAATTAGTCTCATGGTGGCTTCCATCAACATTATTCCTTTTGCTTGTTTCCATCTGAGACCTCTACAGTTATGCATGCTCAGACAATGGAACGGAGACCACTCGGACCTCTCTCAGATGATAGTCTTAGTCATCCGGACAAAAGATTCCCTGTCCTGGTTGCTCTCTCAGGACCATCTGTCCCAGGGCACATGCTTTCTGAGACCATCTTGGGAGATTGTAACCACGGATTCCAGACTTTCGGGCTGGGGAGCATTTTGGGGTTCCTTAAGAGCTCAGGGGCTTTGGACTCAGGAGGAGTCTGCCCTCCCAATAAATATCCTAGAGTTGAGAGCAATCTTCAATGCACTGATAGCTTGGCCTCAACTAAGTTTGGTCCGGTTTATCAGATTCTAATCGGACATTACTTCGGTGGCGTATATCAACCACCAAGGAGGAACATGGATCTTCCTAACCATGAAGGTGACTCGCGTTCTTCAGTGGGCAGAGTCTCACAATTGCCTCATATCTTCCATCCACACCCCAGGAGTTGACAACTGGGAAGCGGATTATCTGAGCAGGCAGACTTTTCATCCAGGGGAGTGGGCCCTTCATCCGGAAGTGTTCTCAATAACAACTCTCGGGTGGGGAGTTCTGGAGTTGGATCTGATGGCGTCTCGTCTAAATGCCAAACTTCCAAAATACAGATCAAGAGATCTGCAAGCAGTTCTCGTTGACACACTGGCGGTTCCTTGGGACTTCGGTCTCATTTACCCGTTTCCTCCGTTTGCCCTCCTTCCTCGGGTGATAGCTGGTATCAAACAGGAGCAGGCTTCGGTGATACTACTCGATCCAGCTTGGCCTCGCAGAATTTGGTTTGCAGATCTGGTAAAGATGCTGTCCTTACCCCCATGGAAATTGCCTCTGAAGAAGGACCTTCTACTCCAGGGTCCTTCCCTACATCCAAATCTAGAGTCTCTGAAGCTGACTGCTTGGAGATTGAACGCCTAGTCTTGTCTAGACAAGGTTTTCCCGATAAGGTGATTGATACCATGATTCAGGCTCGTAAGCCGGTAACTCGCAAGATTTACCATAAGGTATGTCGTACAAACGATTCTGGTGTGAATCTAGGGGTTTCTCTTGGAGTTTGGTCAGGGTTCCCCGCATTCTGTCCTTTCTTCAGGAGGGCCTGGAGAAGGGTTTGTCCGTCAGTACACTGAAATGCCAGATCTCTGCCCTTTCGATTCTTTTGCATAAACATCAGGCGGACTTACCAGATGTTCAATCTTTTGTTCAGGCCTTAGTCAGAATCCGGCCTGTGTTTAAGTCTGTTGCTTCTCCATGGAGCTTTAATCTTGTACCGTTTGAGCCTATGCACTCTGTAGATATTAAATTATGTTGGAAGGTTTTGTTTCTTCTCGCCTCTGCAGTGTGATCCCCCTTACCTTATTTTTCATGCAGATAAGGCGGTCCTTCGTACCAAATTGGGATTCCTTCCTAAGGTGGTGTCGGACGGCAATATCAATCAGGAAATTGTCGTTCCTTCGTTCTGTCCTAATCCTCCTCCTTATACGGAACTTCTGTTGCATAACCTGGATGTTGTGCGTGCTCTGAAGTTCTATCTGCTAGCAACTAGAGATTTGACAATCTACTGCCCTTTTTGTTGTATTCTCTGTTAAACGTAAGGGCCAGAAGACCACTTCTTCTACTCTTTCCTTTTGGTTGAGAAGTGTTGACTTATGAGACAACTGGACAACAGCCTTCGGAGAGGATTACGGCTAATTCCACTAGAGCGGTCTCTTCTTCCTGGGCCTTTAAAAATTAGGCTTCTGTGGCTTCTATGCCACTTGGTCCTTGTTGCATACTTTTTCCAAATTTCATGTTTTTGCCTCAGCTGAGGCTTCTTTTGGAAGGAAAGTTCTTCAAGTGGTGGTGCCTTCTGTTTAAGTCCGCCTGTCTTGTTCTCCCTACCTTCTATTCTGTGTCCTCTAGCTTGGGTATTGGTTCCCACTAGTAATTAGAATGGATTCGTGGACTCTCCATGCCATTGGAAAGAAAACAAAATGTATGCTTACCTGAAATTCTTTCTTTCTTTCCTGGCTTGGAGAGTCAACGACCCGCCCTTATTTTAATTTTAAGACGGCTTTTGTCATTTTCTAAACCTCAGGCACCTCTATACCCTTTGTGTCCTCTTCTCTTTCCATATTACTTCGGCTGAATGACTGGGGATTTATGGGAAGTGGGAGCGATACTTAACAGCTTTGCTGGGGTGTTCTTTGCCTCCTCCTGATGGCCAGGAGTGGAATTCCCACTAGTAATTAGAATGGATTCATTGACTCTCCATGCCAGGAAAGAAAATAATTTATCAGGTAAGCAAAAATTTTGTTTTTTCCTGTGAGCTATCCAATCATATGGCACTTTTGTTGTAGCTAGAGCGCTGATTGGAGAAGAATTCAAACCATTATCTCACAGAAAAAAATACTTTTGAAGTGGGTGGCAGAACGCAGGGAATTTGAATTTTATATCTATATTAAAAAGTAGGTTAAAGTGCATCTTCATTAAAACTGAGGAATTAAACTCCATCTAAAATATTGCGAACGTTCCAGATCCGATTTTAAAAAGGGGAGTTTGCCATCACTGTAAGGTTATTCGGTAAAGTAGGTGAATTAAGCTGATAACATAAGATTATGAACACACATTTTACTAAAATAAACATAAGCAAATGTGTAAACTGTGTCTTAAGATGCTGTCTAAGTTTTCGAAAAACACAAAGAATAAGCAGCAGGAAAGATTGCAAAGATTAAAGGGACATTAAAATCGAAAATGAAATCCTAATAGTACAAAAATATGCAAAGTACAACCATGATTTTTCCCCACATTTCCTGTAATGTACCTAGGGAAATTGTGGTTTGTTTCACTGCCCCTGAGAGGCTGGAGTGCATCCTGCAGTATTCAGGATTTTAACCCTGCAACTTGCTACACAGTCAATACTTGATTAGTGAAGGAGTCTATTTATATCACATTGGAAATAAGATGACCTCAATTTAATGTCCCTCTACAACCACACAAGTGCACACGTGTCAAATTCAGCACTAACACTAACATAGCAGATATCTTGGCCATAATGACTAAATGAACAGACTCTTTTACTTTACTTTTGATGCACCCAGGTCTCAACTGTAATTTCTTCACTATGAAAGCAACACATTTTTTTAGGGTTAATTTAATTCTCAATTTTTTTCCCTTTAGCACCAGAGAGCAGATCTATTTTAACCCTAAACGATATTTTATATAGATTAAAACATGCACTGTTCAATAACAAAAAGATTAAAGTTACATAAACCCAAACATTATCTTTTTTGACTCAGAGAGAGCATAACATTTTAAATAAAAGTCTCAAATTTACATCTGTTATCAAAATTGCTTCATTCTTCGCTTAAATCTTTGTAGAAGAGATATAGGGTAACATTCTTGGAATACTGCTGCCATATAGTGCTCTAGACCATTGTTTCTCAACCTCAGTCCTCAGGTACCCCCAACAGGCCAGGTTTTCATTATAGCTGAACCAGTGCACAGGTGAAATAATCAGCTTATGGGTGAGAGCAGGTTAGTAACCATGGTGTTTTATTGATCAGCTGATTACTTTACCTGTGCACTGGTTCAGCTAGAATGAAAACCTGGCCTGTCGGGGGTACTTCAGGACCGCAGTTGAGAAACACTGCTCCAGACAAACACTGCTAATATCCCTGCTTTTCAACAAAGAATACCAAGAGAACTAAGAAAAATGTAGTAACCAAAGTTAATTGGAAGTTGTTTAAAATTGCATATTCTATTTGAATCATTAAGAAAATATGAGGTTTCATGTCCATTTATTACAGTCTAATATTCTAGATTATCAATTCAGTTTTCAGCTGCTGTCTTAAAGTGAATATAAAGTTGAATGAATGAGTGCCCGGTTTTTAAAAATACTATTAATACTATTTTCTTTAGGAAACCCAGACAGGCAATCCTCCGCCCTCTGTACTTACCTCAGCAATGACTAAAGCAGCGTTCTCCAATCATGGCGTGCACCGTGGAGCGTCCATCTCGTGTGGCCACGCTGTGATTGGAGGCCGGTTTTGTCACTGAGGTGCTAAGTACAGCAGGAGAAGTGGGCGCAGGATCTCAGTCTGGGTTTGCTAAAGAAAAAATATTTTTTTTAAAAAACCTGCAATGTAAAGTTTAATGAATGAAAGTGCCCCTGTATTTAATAGTATTTTTAAAAACCGGGCACTAATTCATTCAACTTTACATTCACTTTAATGCTAAAAACCAAGACAGTGAATATATTTAAAGTGTAGTGTTTAGGACTCTTATGTAACAATCATCATCATTAGTTTGTACTACACTGTCTCAGTACTCAGAAGATGGCGGACCTACCTTTTCTTGGACTACGTGAAGCATTCTGGCTTGAGAGTTCTCAGAGGTAGTTTTTAAGGAGTCATTTCTCTGCTCCATCAGTAGGTTACTCTGTTCTACATACCTGCAGGAAGAGATAAACACGTAGCGGTTACAGAGTCTCTCATGGTGAGCAGTAGGAGTTAAAATACAATTTTTGTATGTAACGTTTAGTTACTTTCTTCAAGTTTCTAGAGACAGCACATAAAGGGCTTAAATTTATCATCCCTTGGTGGACAGGGGCATACATATTTGCCCCTGTCCGCGCATCTTCTCCTCTGGCGGGTATCAATCTGCTGCTCACATTTACCATTGTACACAAGCGCTCCTGTGCACTTGCGAGCCACCCAGTCCCCTGCCCACTCATAGCCAATCATGCGCGGGCAGGAGCTGTCAATCTCCCAGGTCAGACGAGACCAGGGAGATTGAAATTCTTCACCTAGGATGACCGCTGCTTGATAAATCCTGACTGCAGGTTCTCTTGTGAGAACCTGCAGTCAAACAGAGGGGAAGGGCTTGATAAATCGAGCCCAAAGCAGCAGATGTAACCAAACAAAAGCCAGACTGGAAATAAAAAACAAAATGTATGCTTACTGGATAAATTTCTTTCTTTCCGGGAATGGAGAGTCCACAATGCCAATTAATAGTAGGATATTCAACTCCTGGCCAGCAGGAGGAGGCAAAGAGCACCCCAACAAATCTGTTAAGTGTCACTTCCAAATCCATACCCCCCAGTCATTCAGGTCAAAAGAAAATGGAAAAAGAAGAAACACAAAAAGGTAGAGGTGCCTGAGGTTTACTCAAAAAAAACTGCTGAATTATAATTTAAAGCGGGGTCGTAGATTCTCCATGCCCGGAAAGAAATTTATCAGGTAAGCATAAATTTTGTTTTCTTTCCTATGGCATGGAGAGTCCACAACGTCATTCCAATTACTAGTAGGAACCAATACCCAAGCTAGAGTACACGGAATGAAAAGGGAGGGAGAACAAGGCAGGAGGACCTAAACCGAAAGCACCAGCTTGAAGAACCTTTCTCCCAAAAAAGGCCTCAGCCGAAGCAAAAGTATCAAATTTCTACAATTTGGAAAAAGTAGCAAAGAGGACCATGATGCCACCTTGCAAATCTGTTCCACAGAAGCTTTATTTTTGAAAGCCCAAGATGAGGAGACAGCCCTAGTGGAATAAGGCGTATTTCTCTCAGGAGGCTGCTGTCCAGCTTCCTCATAAGTAAAACGAATCATACTTCCTAACCAGAGGAAAAGGGTAGTAGAAGTGGCCTTCTGACCCTTACACTTTCCAGAAAAAACAACAAACAGGGCAGAAGATTGGCAAAAATCTTAGTAGCTTGTAGGTAAAATTTAAGAGCATGCACAACAGGTTATGCAAAAAACGTTCCTTATGAGAAGAAGGATTAGGACAAAAAGAAGGAACAACAATTTCCTGATTAATGTTTCGATCAGACACCACCTTAGGGAGAAACCCCAATTTAGTACAAAGGACCGTCTTATCTGCATGAAAAATAAAATACGGGGAATCACACTGCAGAGTTAAAAGCTCAGAAACTCTACGAGCGGAAGAAATAGCAAGGAGAAACAAAACCTTCCAAGATAACAATTTTATATCAACAACATACATCAGCTTAAACGGAGCCTGCTGCAAAATTTTAAGAACTAGGTTAAGGCTCCAAGGAGGAGCAACAGGTTTAAACACAGGCCTGATTCTGACCAGGGCCTGAACAAAAGTTTGAACATCTGGAAAATCTGCCAGACGTTTGTGCAAAAGAATAGACTGAAGAAATCTGACCCTTCAGAGTACTGACTGACAAATCTTTCTCCAGGCCATCCTGAAGAAAAGATAACATTTGTTGAATCCTCACCCGACTCCAGGAGAAACCCTTAGCTTCGCACCAAAAAAGGTATTTATGCCATACCTTATGGTAAATCCTGCGAGTAACAGGTTTACAAGCCTGCAGCATAGTATCAATTACCACTTACGAAAAACCACATCTAGACAGAACTAGGCTTTCAATCTCCAAGCAGTCAGCTTCAGAGAATCTAGATTTGGATGGAGCAATGGACTCTGAATTAGAAGGTCCTACCTCAGAAGTAACCTCCAAGGAGGAAGAGGTGACATTCTTACCAGGTCCGCAAACCAGATCCTGCAAGGCCATGCAGGAGCTATTAGAATTACTGATTATCTCTCCTGTTTGATACAAGCAATGACTAGTGAAAGGAGAGCAAACGAAGGAAACGGGTATGCCAGAGAGAAGATCCAATGAACCGCTAGAGCATCTATCAGAGCGGCCTGAGGATCTCTTGACCTTGAACCGTACTTTGGAAGCTTGGCATTTTGACGAGACGCCATCAGATCCAGCTCTGGAACCCCCCACCAGAGGGTTATCTGAGAGAATACATCCGGATGGAGAGCCCACTCCCCGGGATGAAAAGTCTATCTGATCAGAAAATCCGCCACCAAGTTGTCCACTCCTGGAATGTGGATGGCAGATAGAAAATCCGCCCACTGCAGAATTCGAGTCACCTCCTTCATGACCAAAGAACTTCGATTTCCTCCCCGGTGGTTGATGTAAGCCACTGAAGTGATGTTGTCCGACTGGACTCTGACAAACCGGACTAAAGATAATTGAGGCCAAGCTACCAAGGCATTGAAGATTGCTCTCAACTCCAAGATGTTTATGGGGAGAGAAGACTCCTCCCGAGTCTACAGGCCCTGAGCTTTTAGAGAGCCTCAAACTGCTTCCCAGCTTAATAGGCTGGCATCCGTAGTCACAATCACCCAGGAAGGTCTCAGGAAGCAAGTGCCCAGAGCCAGATTTTCCTGAGAAATCCATCACAAGAAAGCGTCTCTTATTAGGGGATCCAGATTTATCCTCTGTGATAAATCTGAATGGTCTCCGTTCCATTGACTGAGCATGCAAAGTTGCAGAGGTCACAGATGGAACCGAGCAATGATGTCCATGGAAGAAACCATAAGACCAATCACCTCCATGCATTGAGCCACTGATGGACGAATAGCAGACTGGAGAGACAGGCAAGAAAGCAAGAAGTTTGGATTTTCTGACGTCCATCAGAAAAATCTCCATGGACATGGAATCTATGATTGTCCCTAGGAAACACTCTTGTAGCTGGAACTAGAGAATTATTTTCCAAATTCACTTTCCACCCATGGGAACGTAGAAAAGACAACAACATCTCTGTATGAGTTTTTGCTAGTTGAAAAGATGACGTCTTAACCAAGATGTCGTCTAGATAATGCGCCACTGCAATTCCTTAGGATCTGACCACTGCCAATAGAGCCCTCAGAACCTTTGTGAATATTCTGGGAGCCGTGGCAAGACCAAACGGAAGTGCAACAAACTGGAAATGCTTGATGGTAATGAACCCTGTGAATGGGAACATGTAGATACGCATCCTTCAGGTCTATGGTCGTCATGAACTGACCTTCCTGAACCAACGGAAGAATGAAACGAATAGTTTCAATCTTGAAGGACGGAACTCTGAGGAATTTGTTGAGGCACTTTAAGTCTAGGATGGGATGGTAAGTTCCCTCCTTTTTGAGAACCACAAATAGATTTGAATAAAATCCTCTAGAGGAACTGGAACAATAACTCCCAGGGAGGATAGGTCCTCTACACAATTAAATTAGGCCTCCCTCTTTACCTGGTTTGTGGAAAGTCGTGACAGGAGAAATCTGCCCCTTGAAGGGCAAGATTTGGATCCTATTTTGTAACCCTGGGATACTATGTGCACAGCCCATGGATCTGGGACATTGCGTATCGAAGCCTCCTGAAAAAGAGAAAGTCTGCCCCCCACAATTGGATCTGGGCAGACCCTTCATGATGATTTAGAATCAGTGGAAGGCTTCTTGTTTTGCTTCCCCTTATTCCAAGGCTGACTGGACTTCCAAGAGTTGCTGGATTGCTCTGGTTTGGAAGAGGAGAAGGAAGAATTATGTCCTTTAAAGTTGTGAAAGGAGCGAAAATTTGAATTCTGTCGACCTTTAGGTCAATTTTTCTTGTCCTGGAGGTAGGAAAGATCCCTTTCCACCTGTAATCTCGAAAATTATTTCAGCCAGACCAGGACTAAAAAGTTTTTTCCTTATAAGGTAAAGCCAAAAGCTTGGCCTTTAAAGATACATCAGCCGACCAAGATTTTAACCACAGAGCTCTGCGAGCTAGAACAGTGAAGCTAGACATCTTAGCTTCCAGTCTAATTACCTGCATGTTGGCATCACAGATAAAGGTATTGGCCAGTTTAAGAGCTTTGATCCCATCTTGGATCTCCTCTACAGTAGTCTCTTCTGATATTAGATCAGACAAGGCATTGCACCAATAAGATGCTGCTCCCGTAACCATGGCAATACTTGCCGCAGGTTGCCACTGTAATCCTTGATGGATGTACATCTTTTTTAAGTAAGCCTCTAGCTTCTTATCCAATGGATCCTTAAAAGAACAACTATCCTCTATAGGAATGGTAGTTCTTTTAGCTTGAATAGAGATAGCTCCCTCTGCCTAAAGTAGGCACAGTGCACCATGAGTCCCGAATGGAGTCAGCAACAGGGAAAATCTTTTTAAAAACAGGGGAAGGGGAGAAAGGAACCCCTGGCTTATCCCATTCCTGAGCTATAATTTCAGTCATCTTGTTTGGAACAGGAAAAACATCCTCATTAATTGGAAAATCAAAAACTATTAAGTTTAGAGGAATTCTTGGGGTTGACAGCAACCGAAGGTTCAGAGTCGTCCAAAGTAGCTAGAACCTCCTTCAGTAGTAACCGAGGTGTTCAAGCTTAAATCTAAAATTAACCTCTTCAGATTCTGAAGATTTTTCCCCCAATGTGACAGAGTCTGAGATTTCACCTTCAGAAGCTACTGAAGTATCCTTCCTCATCAGACATTTGGGAAAGGCTGTTCAATGCAGATTTAGAGAGGTCAGAAACCTTACTACTAGAAATATGTTTTGATTTCCTCTTACGCTTCCCTGGGGGTAAGGGAAAGCAGCTAAAGCTGCAGAAACCGCAAAAGTTATCTGTACAGCAAAATCTCCTGGCAAATAAACACCCCCAGGAGGTTGAGAGGAACTGTAGGGCACTGAATGTGAAACTATTAAGGCTTGGGACGTTTGAGGAGAAAGCTGAGGCATATCCTCCTGAACAGCATTATCCTGTGAGACAAATGGCTCAGAAGGGAGAAATTTATATTTGAATTTTAGAGTCTTAGCTAAGCATGAGGAACAAAATTGCATAGGTAAAACAATTTGGGCGCTCCAAACATAATAAACATTTATCCAAGGAAACAGAGTCCTGGACTTGCATGTTGTCAGAGTCCATAGTGGAAAAGTTCCCAATAGTAATTGAGGAAAAAATAAAATAAGCGGTATGTCACTTTAAAAAAACGCTATGACGCTTTAGGGCAGGAGATGCAAAAAAAGAATATAATACCAAAAAGAGTAACACCTCTATACCTCTGCAAGCTGAGGAGTGTTCCCATACCGGACCGTTCAAGTTGAAATGCAGGCAGAAGTCGCATGCAGTGAAATCCGTTGTCAGAAACGGAATGCTGCCAGATCAAGAATGAGAGAATCAGAGCTGTAACATAGCGAGATTCATGAGACCGTGCTAAGACACATGCACTGCTTTTCACTCTTCTCGGATAAAGAAGAGCGGAAATCTGAGGTCACGTGACCGGACTTCAGAAAAGAAACTGTGCCACTAAAAAGGAGCGCATTTCTGTGTTACTCAAATCGTCCTCACAAGTTTCCAAGGAGGAAAGGATGGAAAATATATCCAATTACCCTAAGAGTTCCCAAAAAGACTTGGCCAGAACAGTCTAGGGCATTGCAAGGAGAATGTATTTTGAAAGAGAAAAAAACATAATTTATGTAAGAACTTACCTGATAAATTCATTTCTTTCATATTAGCAAGAGTCCATGAGCTAGTGACGTATGGGATATACATTCCTACCAGGAGGGGCAAAGTTTCCCAAACCTCAAAATGCCTACAAATACACCCCTCACCACACCCACAAATCAGTTTAATGAATAGCCAAGAAGTGGGGTGATCAGAAAAAAGTGCGAAAGCATAAAAAATAAGGAATTGGAATAATTGTGCTTTATACAAAAAAATCATAACCACCACAAAAAGGGTGGGCCTCATGGACTCTTGCTAATATGAAAGAAATGCATTTATCAGGTAAGTTCTTACATAAATTATGTTTTCTTTCATGTAATTAGCAAGAGTCCATGAGCTAGTGACGTATGGGATAATGATTACCCAAGATGTGGATCTTTCCACGCAAGAGTCACTAGAGAGGGAGGGATAAAATAAAGACAGCCAATTCCGCTGAAAAATAATCCACACCCAAAATAAAGATTAAATTTTATAATGAAAAAAACTGAAAATATAAGCAGAAGATTCAAACTGAAACAGCTGCCTGAAGTACTTTTCTACCAAAAACAGCTTCAGAAGAAGAAAACACATCAAAATGGTAGAATTTAGTAAAAGTATGCAAAGAAGACCAAGTTGCTGCTTTGCAAATCTGATCAACCGAAGCTTCATTCCTAAACGCCCAGGAAGTAGAAACTGACCTAGTAGAATGAGCTGTAATCCTTTGAGGTGGAGTTTTACCCGACTCGACATAAGCATGATGAATTAAAGATTTCAACCAAGATTCCAAAGAAATGGCAGAGGCCTTCTGACCTTTCCTAGAACCGGAAAAGATAACAAATAGACTAGAAGTCTTTCGGAAAGTCTTAGTAGCTTCAACATAATATTTCAAAGCTCTAACTACATCCAAAGAATGCAATGATTTCTCCTTAGAATTCTTAGGATTAGGACATAATGAAGGAACCACAATTTCTCTACTAATGTTGTTGGAATTCACAACCTTAGGTAAAAATTCAAAAGAAGTTCGCAACACCGCCTTATCCTGGTGAAAAATCAGAAAAGGAGACTCACAAGAAAGAGCAGATAATTCAGAAACTCTTCTGGCAGAAGAGATGGCCAAAAGGAACAAAACTTTCCAAGAAAGTAATTTAATGTCCAATGAATGCATAGGTTCAAACGGAGGAGCTTGAAGAGCCCCCAGAACCAAAATTCAAACTCCAAGGAGGAGAAATTGACTTAATAACAGGTTTTATACGAACCAAAGCTTGTACAAAACAATGAATATCAGGAAGATTAGCAATCTTTCTGTGAAAAAGAACAGAAAGAGCAGAGATTTGTCCTTTCAAGGAACTTGCAGACAAACCCTTATCCAAACCATCCTGAAGAAACTGTAAAATTCTCGGAATTCTAAAAGAATGCCAGGAAAAATGACGAGAAAGACACCAAGAAATATAAGTCTTCCAGACTCTATAATATATCTCCCTAGATACAGATTTACGAGCCTGTAACATAGTATTAATCACAGAGTCAGAGAAACCTCTTTGACTAAGAATCAAGCGTTCAATCTCCATACCTTTAAATTTAAGGATTTGAGATCCTGATGGAAAAAAGGACCTTGCGACAGAAGGTCTGGTCTTAACGGAAGAGTCCACGGTTGGCAAGAAGCCATCCGGACAAGATCCGCATACCAAAACCTGTGAGGCCATGCTGGAGCTACCAGCAGAACAAACAAGCATTCCTTCAGAATCTTGGAGATCACTCTTGGAAGAAGAACTAGAGGCGGAAAGATATAGGCAGGATGATACTTCCAAGGAAGTGACAATGCATCCACTGCTTCCGCTTGAGGATCCCTGGATCTGGACAGATACCTGGGAAGTTTCTTGTTTAGATGAGAGGCCATCAGATCTATTTCTGGAAGTCCCCACATTTGAACAATCTGAAGAAATACCTCTGGGTGAAGAGACCATTCGCCCGGATGCAACGTTTGGCGACTGAGATAATCCGCTTCCCAATTGTCTATACCTGGGATATGAACCGCAGAAACTAGACAGGAGCTGGATTCCGCCCAAACCAGAATTCGAGATACTTCTTTCATAGCTAGAGGACTGTAAGTCCCTCCCTGATGATTGATGTATGCCACAGTTGTGACATTGTCTGTCTGAAAACAAATGAACGATTCTCCCTTTAGAAGAGACCAAGACTGAAGAGCTCTGAAAATTGCACGGAGTTCCAAAATATTGATCGGTAATCTCACCTCCTGAGATTCCCAAACCCCTTGTGCCGTCAGAGACCCCCACACAGCTCCCCAACCTGTAAGACTTGCATCTGTTGAAATTACAGTCCAGGTCGGAAGAACAAAAGAAGCCCCCTGAACTAAACGATGGTGATCTGTCCACCACGTCAGAGAGTGTCGTACAATCGGTTTTAAAGATATTAATTGAGATATCTTTGTGTAATCCCTGCACCATTGGTTCAGCATACAGAGCTGAAGAGGTCGCATGTGAAAACGAGCAAAGGGGATCGCGTCCGATGCAGCAGTCATAAGACCTAGAATTTCCATGCATAAGGCTACCGAAGGGAATGATTGTGACTGAAGGTTTCGACAAGCTGATATCAATTTTAGACGTCTCTTGTCTGTCAAAGATAGAGTCATGGACACTGAATCTATCTGGAAACCCAAAAAGGTTACCCTTGTCTGAGGAATCAATGAACTTTTTAGTAAATTGATCCTCCAACCATGATCTTGAAGAAACAACACAAGTCGATTCGTATGAGATTCTGCTAAATGTGAAGACTGAGCAAGTACCAAGATATCGTCCAAATAAGGAAATACCACAATACCCTGTTCTCTGATTACAGACAGAAGGGCACCGAGAACCTTTGTAAAAATTCTTGGAGCTGTTGCTAGGCCAAACGGCAGAGCCACAAACTGGTAATGCTTGTCTAGGAAAGAGAATCTCAGAAACTGATAGTGATCTGGATGAATCGGAATATGCAGATATGCATCCTGTAAATCTATTGTAGACATATAATGCCCTTGCTGAACAAAAGGCAGGATAGTCCTTACAGTTACCATTTTGAATGTTGGTATCCTTACATAATGATTCAATATTTTTAGATCCAGAACTGGTCTGAAGGAATTCTCCTTCTTTGGTACAATGAAGAGATTTGAATAAAACCCCAGCCCCTGTTCCAGAACTGGAACTGGCATAATTACTCCAGCTAACTCTAGATCTGAAACACATTTCAGAAATGCTTGAGCCTTCGCTGGATTTACTGGGACACGGGAAAGAAAAAATCTCTTTGCAGGAGGTCTCATCTTGAAACCAATTCTGTACCCTTCTGAAACAATGTTCTGAATCCAAAGATTGTGAACGGAATTGATCCACATTTCTTTGAAAAAACGTAATCTGCCCCCTACCAGCTGAGCTGGAATGAGGGCCGCACCTTCATGTGGACTTAGGAGCTGGCTTTGATTTTCTAAAAGGCTTGGATTTATTCCAGACTGGAGATGATTTCCAAACTGACACCGCTCCTGAGGATGAAGGATCAGGCTTTTGTTCCTTGTTGTGACGAAAGGAACGAAAACGATTATTAGACCTGAATTTACCTTTAGATTTTTTATCCTGTGGTAAAAAAGTTCCTTTCCCTCCAGTAACAGTTGAGATAATAGAATCCAACTGAGAACCAAATAATTTATTACCCTGCAAAGAAAGGGAAAGCAGAGTAGACTTAGAAGACATATCAGCATTCCAAGTTTTAAGCCATAAAGCTCTTCTAGCTAAAATAGCTAGAGACATATACCTGACATCAACTCTAATGATATCAAAGATGGCATCACAAATAAAATTATTAGCATGTTGAAGAAGAATAATAATGCTATGAGAATTATGATCTGTTACTTGTTGCGCTAAAGCTTCCAACCAAAAAGTTGAAGCTGCAGCAACATCAGCCAACGATATAGCAGGTCTAAGAAGATTACCTGAACACAAATAAGCTTTTCTTAGAAAGGATTCAATTTTCCTATCTAAAAGATCCTTAAAGGAAGTACCATCTGCTGTAGGAATAGTAGTACGCTTAGCAAGAGTAGAGACAGCCCCATCAACCTTAGGGATTTTGTCCCAAACTCTAATCTGTCAGATGGCACAGGATATAATTGCTTAAAACGTTTAGAAGGAGTAAATGAATTACCCAAATTATTCCATTCCCTGGAAATTACTTCAGAAATAGCACCAGGAACAGGAAAAACTTCTGTAATAACTACAGGAGATTTAAAAACCTTATCTAAACGTTTAGATTTAGTATCAAGAGGACCAGAATCCTCAATTTCTAATGCAATTAGGACTTCTTTAAGTAAAGAACGAATAAATTCCATTTTAAATAAATATGAAGATTTATCAGCATCAACCTCTGAGACAGAATCCTCTGAACCAGAAGAACTATTATCAGAATCAGAATGATGATGTTCATTTAAAAATTCATCTGAACAATGAGAAGTTTTAAGACTTTTTATGTTTACTAGAAGGAGGAATAACAGACATATCCTTCTTAATGGATTTAGAAACAAAATCTCTTATGTTATCAGGAACACTCTGAGTATTAGATGTTGACGGAACAGCAACAGGTAATGGAACTTTACTAAAGGAAATATTATCTGCATTAAACAAGTTTGTCATGACATTCAATACAAACAACAGCTGGAGGAACAGCTACCAAAAGTTTACAGCAGATACACTTAGCTTTGGTAGCTCCAGCACCAGGCAGCAATTTTCCAGAAGTATCTTCTGACTCAGTTGCAACGTGGGACATCTTGCAATATGTAATAGAAAAAACAACATATAAAGCAAAATTGAACAAATTCCTTAAAAGACAGTTTCAGGAATGGGAAAAAATGCCAGTGAACAAGCTTCTAGCAACCAGAAGCAATAAAAAATGAGACTTAAATAATGTGGAGACAAAAGTGACGCCCATATTTTTTTAGCGCCAAATAAGACGCCCACATTATTTGGCTCCTAAATGCTTTTGGCGCCAAAAATGACGCCACATCCGGAACGCCGACACTTTTGGCGCAAAAGAACGTCAAAAATTACGCAACTTCCGGCGACACGTATGACGCCGGAAAAAGAAAAAAAAATTTGCGCCAAAAAAGTCCACGCCAAGAATGACGCAATAAAATTAAGCATTTTCAGCCCCCGCGAGCCTAACAGCCCACAGGGAAAAAGTCAAATTTTAAGGTAAGAAAAAAATGATTGATTCAAATGCATTATCCCAAATATGAAACTGACTGTCTGAAATAAGGAATGTTGAACATCCTGAGTCAAGGCAAATAAATGTTTGAATACATATATTTAGAACTTTATAAAAAAGTGCCCAACCATAGCTTAGAGTGTCACAGAAAATAAGACTTACTTACCCCAGGACACTCATCTACATGTTGTAGAAAGCCAAACCAGTACTGAAACGAAAATCAGCAGAGGTAATGGTATATATATATATATATATAAGAGTATATCGTCGATCTGAAAAGGGAGGTAAGAGATGAATCTCTACGACCGATAACAGAGAACCTATGAAATAGACCCCGTAGAAGGAGATCATTGAATTCAAATAGGCAATACTCTCCCATCCCTCTGACATTCACTGCACGCTGAGAGGAAAACCGGGCTCCAACCTGCTGCGGAGCGCATATCAACGTAGAATCTAGCACAAACTTACTTCACCACCTCCATAGGAGGCAAAGTTTGTAAAACTGATTTGTGGGTGTGGTGAGGGGTGTATTTGTAGGCATTTTGAGGTTTGGGTAACTTTGCCCCTCCTGGTAGGAATGTATATCCCATACGTCACTAGCTCATGGACTCTTGCTAATTACATGAAAGAAATACACATATCTCTATGGTTTAGAACCACAATAAGTTAATTTCATGTCACTGATTAGCTTCACTACATAATATTAAAAGGGATTAATCAACATACTAACCATTAACCTGTGATTTAATTGATAATCCCTTGATATCCCCATTTAGTTTGTCTTTTACCCCGTTTATTTTATTTTTTTATTGATAACGGTATTGCAAATTAAAAAGGCAAATAAGGATTTTGTGTGGTTATCGGGGAGGTAATGATTTCCTGCTTGAGGGGTATTACCGGCAGAAGCAATTTATGATTGGCTCATATATCATCTGCTAAAACAAACACAAGGATCGGACACAAGGATTTTTTTTTTGCATACATGTAGCCCATCTGGGAGTGTTTTTGTAACAATGTATAGTTTTGCTCGTTTTTAAATAACATTGTGCTGATATTCAGACTCCTAACCAAGCCCCAAAGTTTTAGATGTATACCGATGTCTATAGACTCCTGGTTGTGTAATGGGTCTTTTAATCTGCAGGGGAGTGGGTGTCTGCTCTTCCTGCTTTCTCAGCCCCTTTCACTTGGTGTCCCAGCCTATCCTCATCAACAGTGCTAAACTGGGAGCTTCTAAGTAAGTTTTTAAAAAGTTTTATACTGGATTTTTAGATCAGTACTTATGCATATTCTTCGTTATAGTAGTGTCTATTACATGCAGTTAAATGAAAATTGGTGTATACAGTTTGGAAGATTTTTGATAAGATAAGAAAACTAGCAGATAAATCTGCTGGGAAACATTCATCACTTATTACCTCTGATTTCGGTTAACAAGATCGCCAATTTTTACATTCTGTTCCTCAATGCGGCTACTTTTCTCCAGAACCTCGTGCTTCAGGCGCTCATTTTCCTAAGGTGAATGAAGGACATTGGATCATCCTCAAAATATGGTTAAGAAGAACAAGTTGGTGGACTAGTACAGAAGAGCGTTAAAACAAAGAATAAAAAAAGTAGAGGGATAAGAATGTGTGGATGCTGGAGAGGAAAGTGTACAAGCTCCGTCTAATCCACCTGAATAATCCGTTGGATGTTGTTCATTATCATAGCACTCTCCATGGTGATAGAGGAGATCCCAGGTAGGAGGTGAGAGTTTCCAATTGTGTTTTCTTTTTGAAGAACATCCACCTATCCACATGAAGAAAAAAAAAGGGAAACCTTGGAATACATATGAGATACAGAGAATGTCAGCAAGTTGCAATGACGTCTTCCTACCTTAGAGGACAAGTTATCAATTTTGTCTACAACTTTGTTGATAGCCATTCTGATTTCCGTGCTGTGCTGACGTGCTTCTGTCATCATAAATGTAGTAACATCTCCGGAAGCTTCATTAGGGGGAATGCATAGGATATCATTAATTTAAGTAAAAATAATTTTATAAAAACTTTAAAATATCTGCGATATAAAATAGCCATCGAAAAGCAGAGCTGTAAAATAGTTTTTGTAGAAATAGAATTGATTGTACCTTGGTAAGGTGCTGTAGGTTGGAGTGGAGATGGGTACAAAGGGCCAACAGTTTGGAGTTGCGTGGTAGCAGCAGAGGGTTGAGAGTAGGTGTACTGGATCCCACTGTAGGGCTAAAGCACAGAGTTAAAGGAGCAGTAGATTTGCATAATCAACAAATGCATGATAAAAAGACAATGCAACAGCACTTAATCTGAACTTCAAATGAGAAGTAGATTTATTTCTAGGGATGCACCGAAATTTCGGCCGCAGAAAGTTTCGGCCGAAAATAGCATTTTTGGCTATTTCGGTTTTCGGTAAAATTATTGTGTAGCATGTTTCAAATTTGATGCTAGCCTAGAGCTGCTGTTTAAGTTTATTACTTGACTTACTGTTCTGCATATGAGTTTTCTAGGACTATACTATATTTGGATAATTAGTAAAAAAAAAAAACTGTTAAATATGATTCTGTTACATAGAACTAAATGAAGAATAATACAGTATATTGATATTTATAATTGTTTTAAGTTGGGATGCACCAAAATTTTGGTTGCAGAAACATTTTGTCCGAAAATGGCATTATTGTTTGCCTGTTTTTTTTTTTTTCTTGGTAAAATTATTGTGTAGCATATTATTGTTTTAGGATATTTTTGGCTCTAATTATGCAAAAAAAAAAAAAAAAACTAAAAAAAAATAATTTGAAAAAATACATCAGTTTCGGTTTTCGGCCAAGTGCATCCCGGATTTTCGGATTCGGTCCAGAATTTCCATTTCGGTGCACCACTATTTATTTCTGACAAATTTCAAAGTTATGTCTATTTCCACTCCGCCCATATCATGTGACAGCCATCAGCCAATCACAAATGCATATATATTCTGTGAAGTCTTGCACATGCTCAGTAGGAGCTGGTGACTAAAAAAGTGTAAATATAAAAAGACTGTGCACATTTTGTTAATGGGAATAAATTGTAAAGTTGTTTAAAATTGCATGCTCTGTCTGAATCATGAAAGTTAAATTTTGACTTGAGTGCCCCTTTAAACCACTAAGTGGCCATCAACAAAAGGTTCTCCACACAAGGGCCACTAACAGAGACAGAAGCAGCAGTAAAATCACATAAAACAATGCATTAAAAAGGGACATAAACCTCAATTTGTTCTTCCATGATTCAAATAGATTATAGCCCTTTAAACAAATTTCCAATGTATTCCTATTATTACATTTGCTTCATCACCTTGGTATTCGTTGTTAAAAGGGACACTGAACCCAAATTTTTTTCTTTCGCGATTCAGATGGAGCAGGCAATTAAGCAACTTTCTAATTTACTCCTATTATCAAATTTTCTTCGTTCTCTTGCTATCTTTATTTGAAAAAGAAGGCATCTAAGCTAAGGAGCCAGACAATTTTTGGTTCAGACCCTGGACAGCACTTGTTTATTGGTGGGTGAATTGATCCAATCAATCAGTAAAAACAACCCAGGTTGTTTACCAAAAATGGGCCGGCATCTAAACTTACATTCTTGCTTTTTAATTTAAGATACCAAGAGAATGAAGAAATTTTGATAATAGGAGTAAATTAGAAAGTTGCTTAAAATTGCTGCTCTACCTGAATCACAAAATAAATAATTTGGGTTCAGTGTCCCTTTAAAGGAGCAGGAATGCACCACTGGGAAATAGCTGAACATAAACACATGTGGTAAACCAATGACAAGAAGCATATATGTGCAACCAGCTGCCAGTAGTATATTGTTGCTCCTGAGTCTACCTTAGGATGCTTTTCATTAAAGGATACCAAGAGAATGAAGCAAATTAGATAATTGGAAAGTTGTTTAACTTTCCCTTTAGACTTTTCAACAAACACATAATGCTCAATAATTAGATTTATTTTTAATGAAAGATTAAGAAGGAAAAAAACATAATTTATGTAAGAACTTACCTGATAAATTCATTTCTTTCATATTAGCAAGAGTCCATGAGCTAGTGACGTATGGGATATACATTCCTACCAGGAGGGGCAAAGTTTCCCAAACCTCAAAATGCCTATAAATACACCCCTCACCACACCCACAAATCAGTTTAACGTATAGCCAAGAAGTGGGGTGATAAGAAAAAAAGTGCGAAAGCATAAAAAATAAGGAATTGGAATAATTGTGCTTTATACAAAAAAATCAAAACCACCACAAAAAAAGGGTGGGCCTCATGGACTCTTGCTAATATGAAAGAAATGAATTTATCAGGTAAGTTCTTACATAAATTATGTTTTCTTTCATGTAATTAGCAAGAGTCCATGAGCTAGTGACGTATGGGATAATGACTACCCAAGATGTGGATCTTCCACGCAAGAGTCACTAGAGAGGGAGGGATAAAATAAAGACAGCCAATTCCGCTGAAAAATAATCCACACCCAAAATAAAGATTAAATCTTATAATGAAAAAAAACTGAAATTATAAGCAGAAGAATCAAACTGAAACAGCTGCCTGAAGTACTTTTCTACCAAAAACTGCTTCAGAAGAAGAAAACACATCAAAATGGTAGAATTTAGTAAAAGTATGCAAAGAAGACCAAGTTGCTGCTTTGCAAATCTGATCAACCGAAGCTTCATTCCTAAACGCCCAGGAAGTAGAAACTGACCTAGTAGAATGAGCTGTAATCCTTTGAGGCGGAGTTTTACCCGAATCGACATAAGCATGATGAATTAAAGATTTCAACCAAGATGCCAAAGAAATGGCAGAGGCCTTCTGACCTTTCCTAGAACCGGAGAAGATAACAAATAGACTAGAAGTCTTTCGGAAATTCTTAGTAGCTTCAACATAATATTTCAAAGCTCTAACTACATCCAAAGAATGCAATGCTCTCTCCTTAGAATTCTTAGGATTAGGACATAATGAAGGAACCACAATTTCTCTACTAATGTTGTTAGAATTCACAACCTTAGGTAAAAATTTAAAAGAAGTTCGCAACACCGCCTTATCCTGATGAAAAATCAGAAAAGGAGACTCACAAGAAAGAGCAGATAATTCAGAAACTCTTCTAGCAGAAGAGATGGCCAAAAGAAACAAAACCTTCCAAGAAAGTAATTTAATGTCTAATGAATGCATAGGTTCAAACGGAGGAGCTTGAAGAGCCCCCAGAACCAAATTCAAACTCCAAGGAGGAGAAATTGACTTAATGACAGGTTTTATACGAACCAAAGCTTGTACAAAACAATGAATATCAGGAAGATTAGCAATCTTTCTATGAAAAAGAACAGAAAGAGCAGAGATTTGTCCTTTCAAGGAACTTGCAGACAAACCTTTATCCAAACCATCCTGAAGAAACTAAAATTCTCGGAATTCTAAAAGAATGCCAGGAAAAGTGATGAGAAAGACACCAAGAAATGTAAGTCTTCCAGACTCTATAATATATCTTCCTAGATACAGATTTACGAGCCTGTAACATAGTATTAATCACAGAGTCAGAGAAACCTCTTTGACTAAGAATCAAGCGTTCAATCTCCATACCTTTAAATTTAAGGATTTGAGATCCTGATGGAAAAAAGGACCTTGCGACAGAAGGTCTGGTCTTAACGGAAGAATCCACGGTTGGCAAGAGGCCATCCGGACAAGATCCGCATACCAAAACCTGTGAGGCCATGCTGGAGCTACCAGCAGAACAAACGAGCATTCCTTCAGAATCTTGGAGATTACTCTTGGAAGAAGAACTAGAGGCGGAAAGATATAGGCAGGATGATACTTCCAAGGAAGTGACAATGCATCCACTGCTTCCGCTTGAGGATCCCTGGATCTGGACAGATACCTGGGAAGTTTCTTGTTTAGATGAGAAGCCATCAGATCTATTTCTGGAAGTCCCCACATTTGAACAATCTGAAGAAATACCTCTGGGTGAAGAGACCATTCGCCCGGATGTAACGTTTGGCGACTGAGATAATCTGCTTCCCAATTGTCTATACCTGGGATATGAACCGCAGAAACTAGACAGGAGCTGGTTTCCGCCCATACCAGTATTCGAGATACTTCTTTCATAGCCAGAGAACTGTGAGTCCCTCCTTGATGATTGATGTATGCCACAGTTGTGACATTGTCTGTCTGAAAACAAATGAACGATTCTCTCTTTAGAAGAGGCCATGACTGAAGAGCTCTGAAAATTGCATGGAGTTCCAAAATATTGATTGGTAATCTCACCTCCTGAGATTCCCAAACCCCTTGTGCTGTCAGAGACCCCCAAACAGCTCCCCAACCTGTCAGACTTGCATCTGTTGAAATTACAGTCCAGGTCGGAAGAACAAAAGAAGCCCCCTGAACTAAACGATGGTGATCTGTCCAACACGTCAGAGAGTGTCGTACAATCGGTTTTAAAGATATTAATGGAGATATCTTTGTGTAATCCCTGCACCACTGGTTCAGCATACAGAGCTGAAGAGGTCGCATGTGAAAACGAGCAAAGGGGATCGTGTCCGATGCAGCAGTCATAAGACCTAGAATTTCCATGCATAAGGCTACCGAAGGGAATGATTGTGATTGACGGTTTCGACAAGCTGAGATCAATTTTAGACGTCTCTTGTCTGTCAGAGACAGAGTCATGGACACTGAATCTATCTGGAAACCTAAAAAGGTAACCCTTGTTTGAGGAATCAATGAACTTTTCGGTAAATTGATCCTCCAACCATGATCTTGAAGAAACAACACAATTCGATTCGTATGAGATTCTGCTAAATGTAAAGACTGAACAAGTACCAAGATATCGTCCAAATAAGGAAATACCACAATACCCTGTTCTATGATTACACACAGAAGGGCACCGAGAACCTTTGTAAAAATTCTTGGAGCTGTTGCTAGGCCAAACGGCAGAGCCACAAACTGGTAATGCTTGTCTAGGAAAGAGAATCTCAGAAACTGATAGTGATCTGGATGAATCGGAATATGCAGATATGCATCCTGTAAATCTATTGTGGACATATAATGCCCTTGCTGAACAAAAGGCAGGATAGTCCTTATAGTTACCAATTTGAATGTTGGTATCCTTACATAACGATTCAATATTTTTAGATCCAGAACTGGTCTGAAGGAAATCTCCTTCTTTGGTACAATGAAGAGATTTGAATAAAACCCCAGCCCCTGTTCCAGAACTGGAACTGGCATAATTACTCCAGCCAACTCTAGATCTGAAACACATTTCAGAAATGCTCGAGCCTTCGCTGGATTTACTGGGACACGGGAAAGAAAAAATCTCTTTGCAGGAGGCCTTATCTTGAAGCTAATTCTGTACCCTTCTGAAACAATGTTTTGAATCCAAAGATTGTGAATTGAATTGATCCAAATTTCTTTGAAAAATCGTAATCTGCCCCCTACCAGCTGGGCTGGAATGAGGGCCCCACCTTCATGTGGACTTGGGAGCTGGCTTTGGTTTTCTAAAAGGCTTGGATTTATTCCAGACTGGAGATGGTTTCCAAACTGATACCGCTCCTGTGGGTGAAGGATCAGGCTTTTGTTCCTTATTGTGACGAAAGGAACGAAAACGATTATTAGACCTAAATTTACCTTTAGATTTTTTATCCTGTGGTAAAAAAGTTCCTTTCCCTACAGTAACAGTTGAGATAATAGAATCCAACTGAGAACCAAATAATTTATTACCCTGGAAAGAAAGGGAAAGCAAAGTTGACTTAGAAGACATATCAGCATTCCAAGTTTAAAGCCATAAAGCTCTTCTAGCTAAAATAGCTAGAGACATATACCTGACATCAACTCTAATGATATCAAAGATGGCATCACAAATAAAGTTATTAGCATGTTGAAGAAGATTAACAATGCTATGAGAATTATGATCTGTTACTTGTTGCGCTAAAGCTTCTAACCAAAACGTTGAAGCTGCAGCAACATCCGCTAAAGATATAGCAGGTCTAAGAAGATTACCTGAACATAAGTAAGCTTTTCTTAGAAAGGATTCAATCTTCCTATCTAAAGGATCCTTAAAGGAAGTACCATCTGCCGTAGGAATAGTAGTACGTTTAGCAAGAGTAGAGACAGCCCCATCAACCTTAGGGATTTTGTCCCAAAATTCTAATCTGTCAGATGGCACAGGATATAAATTGCTTAAAACGTTTAGAAGGAGTAAATGAATTACCCAAATTATTCCATTCCCTGGAGATTACTTCAGAAATAGAATCAGGGACAGGAAAAACTTCTGGAATAACTACAGGAGATTTAAAAACCTTATCTAAACGTTTAGATTTAGTATCAAGAGGACCAGAATCCTCTATTTCTAATGCAATTAAGACTTCTTTAAGTAAAGAACGAATAAATTCGATTTTGAATAAATATGAAGATTTATCAGCATCAACCTCTGAGACAGAATCCTCTGAACCAGAGGAACCACTATCAGAATCAGAATGATGATGTTCATTTAAAAATTCATCTGAAAAATGAGAAGTTTTAAAAGACCTTTTACGTTTACTAGAAGGGGGAATAACAGACATAGCCTTCTTAATGGATTTAGAAACAAAATCTCTTATGTTAACAGGAACACTCTGAGTATTAGATGTTGACGGAACCACAACAGGTAATGTAACATTACTAAAGGAAATATTATCTGTATTAACAAGTTTGTCATGACATTCATTACAAACAACAGCTGGAGGAACAGATACCACAAGTTTACAACAGATACACTTAACTTTGGTAGATCCAGCACCAGGCAGCGTTTTTCCAGAAGTATCTTCTGACTCAGTGTCAATCTGGGACATCTTGCAATATGTAATAGAAAAAACAACATATAAAGCAAAATTGATCAAATTCCTTAAATGACAGTTTCAGGAATGGGAAAAAATGCCAGAGAACAAGCTTCTAGCAACCAGAAGCAATAAATAATGAGACTTAAATAATGTGGAGACAATAGTGACGCCCATATTTTTTAGCGCCAAAAAAGACGCCCACATTATTTGGCGCCTAAATGCTTTTGGCGCCAAAAATGATGCCACATCCGGAACGCCAACACTTTTGGCGCAAAAAACGTCAAAAATGACGCAACTTCCGGCGACACGTATGACGCCGGAAACAGAAAAAAAAATTTGCGCCAAAAAAGTCCGCGCCAAGAATGACGCAATAAAATGAAGCATTTTCAGCCCCCGCGAGCCTAACAGCCCACAGGAAAAAAAAGTCAAATTTTAAGGTAAGAAAAAAATTGATTTATTCATATGCATTATCCCAAATATGAAACTGACTGTCTGAAATAAGGAACGTTGAACATCCTGAGTCAAGGCAAATAAATGTTTGAATACATATATTTAGAACTTTATATAAAAGTGCCCAACCATAGCTTAGAGTGTCACAGAAAATAAGACTTACTTACCCCAGGACACTTATCTACATGTAGTAGAAAGCCAAACCAGTACTGAAACGATAATCAGTAGAGGTAATGGTATATATAAGAGTATATTGTCGATCTGAAAAGGGAGGTAAGAGATGAATCTCTACGACCGATAACAGAGAACCTATGAAATAGACCCCGTAGAAGGAGATCATTGAATTCAAATAGGCAATACTCTCCTCACATCCCTCTGACATTCACTGCACGCTGAGAGGAAAACCGGGCTCCAACCTGCTGCGGAGCGCATATCAACGTAGAATCTAGCAGAAACTTACTTCACCACCTCCATAGGAGGCAAAGTTTGTAAAACTGATTTGTGGGTGTGGTGAGGGGTGTATTTATAGGCATTTTGAGGTTTGGGAAACTTTGTCCCTCCTGGTAGGAATGTATATCCCATACGTCACTAGCTCATGGACTCTTGCTAATTGCATGAAAGAAAAATAAATTTAACGATTATCTAACTGTATTACAGGCCTATGTTTATGATCTTATTTGCTGAAATGTTGTGAATCCGGAAACTATGTGTTGCCCTTGTATAAATTGTTTGTATGTTAATAAAAAAACAAAAATAACACACGATTAAGGGTCAAATTATAAGTCGATTGCTATTTAACGCTCCCGCTCAAGCATTAACTGCGCTTGAAGTAAGCTTTTTGCACACGTCAGTTTGTGCTTATATTAAAAGTAAAAAGTTATTGCTTGCGCGCTAACCAGTCGCACGTAAAAAGTCGAACTTAGAATATTGTGAGCATGATATCCTATTTCCCAATAGAAGTCAACGGAGGGAAAAAAAGTGGGGGAAAAAAACCCTAACACTCTACTCACGCACAAACCTGATCACACATTCTCAAGTGCACTAACTGGACATGAAAATAAGAATATTTCACATTCCAATGTTCTTCACATAGAAGAATATGTTGTATTTATTCATAAAAATGCATATTTCTACATACATCTGATGGTATTTTGGTACAATATATAAAAAAATATATATATAGGTATAGCGATATACAGGAATATCTTTTAACATTGGGGCGTAAGGTCTGCTTGGCGAGAGCTGTTGACTCAGATTGAAACCATGGCACCAAGGACAGTTGTCATATTGGTGAGAGAGCAGTCCTGTGATACAAGATTGGGACCAGAGTGAAGGACGTTCATTGACCGAAACTTCTTTGTTATGCGCTTTACATACCGTATAAGGTCCTCATGAGTGAGTAGAAACCCTGCGGGGCAATGCTTTAAGAATTGTTTTTACCAGTTGTGAAAATGAAAGCATACTGCACTATGTGAATTTGTTCTATGCTTTTTTCTGTTTCAGATATCTATTTATTTATTACACACACGTATATACATACTCACACGTACATTATGTATATGTGAGATACAGCAAGCAAATGTCCAACATTGAGCTTTCTGATTACCTGGAAAGCTGGGGTTGTCCCTGAAGGGTGAACCTGGGAGTGAATATGCCCTGCAGGTAGTAATGCAGCGGAGGAGATTGGAAGCCCAGGTACTGCTGGCTGGGGCACTGCAACAATGAGTGAAAGACAACATTTATATATAAATAATGGCCAGCAGTAGAGTAATTACCAGTATGAAAATAGCTTATGAATTGACTTTCTTACTTATATTTAAAACACTGCTTAAAGTGATAAATCCTAGCATTTTTGAAACTATGCCCATGAATCAGTGTTACCGTTTGTGGATGTACTTCACTTTTAAAATGATGGTAAATCCTAGCATTTTTGAAATACTAGGATTTACCAGTGCTACAAATAAAGGGGACTTTCAGTCATGAAGTATAAAATACTTCATGCTGAAAGCTTTTTTTATTTGCCTGCAGCTTATGCTGTGCTGAGCGCCATAGGCCACCCACTGCAGAACGCTATTTTTTTCAATGAGGTGACATTTTCACCTCTTGGCCAATAGCCATGCGGCCCAGTTGGCACTATGCTGTATGGCTAGCATCACCTCACCGATAAAGCAGCGTTCTGCTATGGGCGGCCTGAGGCTCTCAGCGCAGCAAACGCTTCAGGCAAGTTAAGGAGCTTTCAGCATGAAGTATTTTATACTTCATGACTGAAAGTCCCCCTTATTTGTAGCACTGGTAAATCCTAGCGTTTCACAAACGCTAGGATTTATTATCATTTTAGTAGCGAAGTACATCCGCAAACAGTAACACTGATTCATGGGCATAGTTCCAAAATGTTGTTTACAATATTTATTCCAGCAATTAAAGCACTGTTCAACAGTGAAGCATATTTATAAATAGTTACAAAAGTATGACTAAATCCTAGGTTTCAACCCGATATTGCCAGTACAAATAAGTTACATTGATACACAGGGTTTTCCTATAACAAACTAACATGATTTTAAGGGACCCAATGATTGGCAGAGCGATTTTCTCTTGTAAGCAATATACGAATATCGAATAAATCAGAGTGCTAATTATAAACATTATATGATCTAAAGAATGGTTTAAATAAATACTAATGAGGAGGCTTTTTCATTTCTAGTACTTTAAATTGATTGTTTGATTTTAAACTTACTTGATATGCTTAACAGGATGTGTAAGGAGAAAGCAAAATACGGTAAAGTTCATTCATCAGTATCTTCGAAATCGCATATTTTCAAAAAACAAAACTAATTTTATTTTTTTTATTTTCGAAAATATGCGATTTAGAAGATATTGATGAATGAAAATGATCATATTTTGCTTTCTCCTTACATGTCCTAAAAACAAGCATTGGTTTTTAGTGGTTATAATGACTAATCAGAGCTTATCCAATCCTAGCATGCCCCCTGTGGCGTCCATCGAGTCAGTAGCTCATGGTTTCTTTTGCACATTCGCTTTTTTTCCCCCTAAGCAATTCTCAAACGTGGGCGTTGTTACTGACTTGATACTATATAGGAAGAATCAGTCAGGTATAAAAAAGCAAAATGATAATGATATAATGATAGATTGGTACAGACCCTGAAAAGGTTACCAGATTTATACTTGTGCTTTAATTTTTGCAGCAAGACACACTGAACACTTTCCTCTTATAGCAGTGTGTGATGCAGGGAAATAAAAGCTAGGCTCTGCGAATACATAAGGACTAATGAGGAATATTTAGTATTTGATGTGATAGAATGAATAAGATGGATTCTGCACTGTGCTTCCTATATCCACTTACACAGGCCTTAGTGTCCCTATAAAACCATACACAGACTGTGATTGGCTTGTTACCTGGAGCATGGATGTGAGTGGCTGGAGTGTGGCTCATCTGAGGAGTGGGCTGGATAGGGACAGGCACAGCCGGCTGTGGCAAGACACGATGAGTGTTGGGATCCTAAGTGGAAGCAAAGAATAGTAATAAGGCACCAAGCACTGGTATGTGCCTCAGAACACACACTCACATAATATATTATTGAGAGCTTGCATTGTGTGGCTGTTTTAGGGTCCCAGGTTTTTGGAAAGGACCTTGACGTGGTACCTGGGCTTGTCCCATTTGGCCAGATGCGGTGACTAACCTTTCCATTTTTGCTTTTAATCTTAGCTGTGAGCTTCCTAGTGAGTGCAGGGGTTCTCTGTGTGTTGTATTAATTTGTTTTGTAATTTTCCCTATGGTTCTTGCACCCAGACCTGTCTGGAATTAACTGCCTGTGACTCTGGGGACAGCTCTGCTTCTTGTGAGTGCCACTGAGCACCCAGGGTCATGGGATGTGTACCCGGTCCGGTCTAGGAGTGTAGTCCCCTTCCGTGTTTTATTTGTACACTTTCTACAAATCCAGTGAGTGTGGATCTCTGTATTACAGGATTATGTTTAAAGGGACGTAAAACTCAAATATTTTTTTTCTTCACGATTCAGATAAAGCGTGTAATTTTAAACAACTTTCCAATTTATTTCTATAATGAAATTATCTTCATTCTCTTAGTATCCTTTGTTGAATGGGGCAACAATACACTACTGGGAACTAGCTGAACACATCAGGTGAGCAAATGAAGAGGCACATACGTGCAACCACCAATCAGCAACTAGCTCCCACTAGTGCATTTGCTGCTTCTGAGCCTACCTAGGTATTCTTTTCATCAAAGGATACTAAAATTAGATAATGGAATTAAATCGGAAAGGTGCTTAAAATTGTAAGCTCTATTTGAATCACAAAAGAAAACATTTTGGTTTCATGTCCCTTTAAAAGGGACATGAAACTCAAAAGTTCTCTTTCGTGATTCAGACAGAGCTTACAATTTACTTTTATTATCAAATTTGCTTCGTTCCCATGTTATTCTGTGTTGAAGAGATACCTAGGTAGGCATCTAGAACACTGCATGGCAGGAAAAAGTGCTGCCATTTAGTGCTCTTGCAAATGGATTACATTATTGCTAAACTGCTGCCAAATAGTGCTCCACAAATAATATATACCGGTATATATATATATATATATATATATATATATATATATATATATATATATATATATATATATATATATATATATATATATCCACACAAAACAAACCAGATTACACTAGGAGGAATAAATAAAAATGAGAGCAGCACAGAGTCGCAAAAATGAGCTTTTACTAGGGATGTGTAGGCTAAAGTTTCGGATATCTCCGAATGGAGATGAGGTGGTTCGGCTCTTTTTTGGAGATGGATTTTTTTATTGTGAAAGTGCAATACACTAAGATCTGATGTGTTGCCCTTTCACAAGAATAAATCCGACTAGCATCTGAAACCTCATCTCTACCTTTTACTGGGCCAATCAAAGGTCTGCAGCATAGGGCATTCAAATTAACTAACGTACCTCCATTTCAGAGTCGCTTGAGTCAGGCTGGGGAGTGGTACTGCCTGCTAGGAAGGGTAACATTGGCTGCCCCATCTTTGCCATCCTGGAGATTAATTTTGCTTTGGCTACATCTGGATTCTTAATAATAATAAAAAAAAATCTTATGATCTTCAGTGTTGACATCCAAAAGCCAAAACAAAATATTACAAGACACGACAAATGGTAGGATCCGAGCAATCGCTTACCGCCAGCTGCTCACTAATGGAGTTAGATTTTGCCCTAACAGCAGGCTCCCTGAAAGCAAGATAAAAATCCCTTATTATGAAGATCCAATAAAAAGTATACAATTTTATTCGCTAGAAGTTTTACTATAATTGTTAAAAAATGAAATTTGGTAATTCAAATGCATATCCAAGAACACACTACCCGCAACTAAATGTTAAAACCACATTAAAGGGACATTACATTTAAGACAAAATATATGTAAAAATGATCATGTATAGCTGTCTGTAATTGGCCACAGCAAAGACTATACGGAAAAAAACCCTGGTATTCCCAACCGTAATAGTAATGAATAATAAAGCAGAAAATAGTCACGCTTTAACAAGGAGAGTCTTATAAACAAAAAAAAAAGGGTTTATTGGACAAGTCCGAGCCAGATAAGGCTATGGGCCACAGTCAGTGTTTCCCGACGCGTTTCACGCATGCGCTTCATCTGAGAATATGAGGTCCACATATTTGGACATGGGGTAATAAGTTAAAGATCGACCTAATTAGACATATTTCAAAACAGAGCTGGATAACTGGCGACTCAATGGATTTCATATGACCTGACTTGTGTTACCTTCTCTGCTGTGGCCAATTAGGGACAGTTATACATAGGTCATTAGAGTTTGCAGCCAATGGTTGTGCTGGATTTAACAGTGTTCTGCACTTCCATTTCTAACAGGAACTGAAAAGCTCACAATTTCAGAATGGAATTACAGGCAAAGAGGACAAAATAAATAATGAAAGTATATTGCAGAGTTGTTTTATATATACAATTTATCATTTTATATTACCATCTCAAAGTGTTTAATGTCCCTTTAAGTAAGCTGGGCGATACTCTCTTACCCAGGCTTAGGTGGCACAGATGAAGGTGGTTGTGGTAAGACCTCAGTAGGTAAGCTGTCCGTGATTGATACCGGAGAGTCTCGAGAGCCAATGCTTTGTTTGTCAGAACCTTGATCCTTTAGCTTCATCTGAAAGGGAAGGTATAAGTATAAACCATACTGACTCCAGATGGAGGCCTAGCCTTGAAACGTGTTGTGTTCCAGTTTAGTCTGGCCAGAAACTAATCAGGATTTTGGAGAGATTCTAAATCTCTAGACTGGGAAAGCATTCTTTGTTTTAGTTTGTTTTGTGAAATTGATATTGTTTTTGCTTTGTATATTTTCTAGCCTATGGACAATAGTAATTTTATATGATTTTACAAAAAAAGTTATTTGTTCATCATTGTTAACAGAATAGGGAAAGATACTAGAAATATCAGCAGAGACAGCAACCTACACGTTTTACTTCCACTTCAAAAACAAGAGTTGCATTGGGAGGGATTCGCCCAGATATTCCTTGGGAACCATATCCAAGATTGGGTGGGATAATAAGAAAACGGCTTCCTCCTTTCTGTATTCCTAACATTCCCTCCTCCCAACCCTGTGAAGATACAAAGGTGAAAAAACAATTTGAGATTTGGGTCATTTAAATATGAAATCTCCGTAATAACATATAAAAAGAATGTCAGCTCTAAATTAAAGGACAAAAGTACAACAATAAAATCAAATTTCTTTATTTTCTTTAGAATTGTTTAAAGTTTATCATAGAGCTATTTTCAACTAAAAGACAACCATTTTAAACAGATATTAGTCATTTTTATATATAAATAGTATATATAATCAATTAAAGGGATGTGAAACAGTTTAGTAAAACATTGGAAATCATTTTCAGTAGCAGTACATACATTGAATTATCTTTCAGAAAAGGTGTTATTTGTACATAATTAGTTTTTGACTATTTTTTCTCATTTTTTCATCCTGTCATATGATTTCTGCAAGAAAAAGCCCTCTACTGAGCATGGGCAAGAAACAGACTACAGCCGTGAAAGCTAGCCCAAAACTACAAAACTCTTTATCCGAACTGCTTGGATTTTAGAATAGTTTGGATTTTGGAGTATTTGTATATTTACTTGTAAAATTGGACAGCTTGGAGAGGGGATGGGACCAAGTGTATACAATAATATCTTATATCCTTTAGGCAATATTTTTACATGTCAATTACAGCTTATACACACAACCTAAAGGTAGCTTTATATAATTTTTTTATATTTTTGTATATATAGTACGGTCAGAAAAATAGTCTTTTTTTTTTTTTTTTTTTTTTAAGTTTTCAATAAAGTTTATTGAGTATAAAGAAAAAGATACAATATTTCCCAATTGTTACAAAGGGTTATGGGAACATGTACAGTTTTAAGCAGACATCATTAACATGGGCTAGCTACATGTGGTAATATATGGGTATTTGTAAATCTCTGGTAAGGTTCCAGGAGCGTCCGTATTACAGTTTCATATTACAGATTTCCATGAGTTCCTGTTAGATAAATGTCCAATATATCCCATTCATTATATAGAGATTGCCATCAGTAATCCCAACGTTTGTTCCCATGAGCATAGTACAGAGATAACAATGATGCTCTAATTATGATAAGCATACAGAGATATGCAAGGCATTCAACCCTGTAGTAAAAAGAAAAATCAACAAGAAAATACAACTCATAACAACAATTCAAATTTTTGATCATAGGATCCAATGTTTCACATTTGTTGTACCTTTCATCTAGTTCAGACGTGCCATACAGGTTAGTTCAGTTTGGTTCGGATCGGGCCCCAGACAGGTCCTCCCCCCCCTCCCAGTGACACAACCCAGGCTGTTGAGGTGTTCCCCCCTTGACCACATCTCTAACATCATTTCATGCATGTCCAGCTGACCAGATAGGAGATAGTGGTATCTTTCTAGTTGCAGTGTGGTATTTACTTTTAGCTTCCACTCTGATAGTGTAGGTATACAAGTAGACTTCCAGTGAAGGGGGATCAAGACTTTAGCACAGGATAGCAGGAGAATGAGTAGTGCCTTTTGTGCCTGATTCTGGAATTTGAATGGAAGGTGTAGTAACAGTGTTTCTAGGGATTTGGGGATTGTTAGATCAATGATTAAGGTAATTTCCTTCCACACCTCCTCCCAGAAGGGGTTTAGTAATGGGCAATCCCACCACATATGGGCCATGTTACCCTCCAAACCACACCCTCTCCAGCACTTTCCCTGAGGTGTTCGGGTAAATCTTTTTCAGTCTACATGGGGTAAGGTACCACCTACTTAGAAGTTTGTAATGAGATTCCTGTGTGCGTGCTGAGATGGAAACCCTCTTACCCAGAAGAAACATGTGCCTCCATTCCTCACAAGTGAAGGTGTATCCTAATTCTCTATGCCATTGTGTGGTGTATTGAGGTAGAGCGTCGTCAGATGGTATCAAGAAGAGTTAATAGTCGTCTTTTTTGATAAATATAGGCTACCATTTGTATGTTAGAGGAAAGAATTTTTTTTTAAAATAATTTAATTTTTTTTTTTTTTTTAAATATTGGATATCTGAATAATTCTGGATTTGGGGATTTGAACCTGTACATATGTCTCCTAGCAACCACTTACAAAGGGGAAGTTCCACCTTTGCATTTCTGTATAGACCCCAGCCCCCTTGTGAGGCTGTGGCAGGAACCGACACTGCAAAAATGAAGTAAAAAAATAAATAAAATAAAAAAATAAAATAAAAAAAGGTAAAATCCATTAAAAAAATATTCAGGTCTACTGCATTTAGTGTACCCAATAGAATTTGTAGAATTTGAGGTAGATTTAATACTAAAGATAATTATTATTTACATATGGGTAGATTTAATCCAAGTTGTAAACCAGTTTATTCTATACAGAACACATTTACAACGGACTTAGGGGCATATTTATCAAGCTCCGTATGGAGCTTGATGCCCCTTGTTTCCGGTGAGCCTTAAGGCTCGCCCAAAAACAGAAGTTATGAAGCAGCGGTCTAAAGACTGCTGCTCCATAACTTGACTGCCTGCTCTGAGGCCGCTGACAGAAATCAACCTGATTGAATATGATTGGGTTGATTGACACCCCCTGCTAGTGGGCGATTGGCCGTGAATCTGCAGAGGGCGGCATTGCACCAGCAGTTTACAAAAACTGCTGGTGCAATGATAAATGCTGACAGCATTTATCGATCTGCGGCGGACATGATACACTACTTCGTATCATGTCCACTCGTACATTGATAAATACGCCCCAATGGGTTTACTCGGTCTTCTAGTGAATGATTTTAACCCCTCGATCCCGTTAGGATGTTCCATGCCGTCCAAAAAGCAAAGGTCTTTAAGGCATGGAATGTCCTTACTTTTGCGGCATCCTGCTTCCCTCCTGGTATAAAAGTCCTGTGATTCCGACTGGGGAACGTTTTCAGCAATGCATGCAGTCCCTCAAGAACCAAGCGCTGTTTTAAATCACATGATTGAAGTGACGATCATGTGACTTTGTTTTGGCACTTTTGTTTACATTCTCAATTTGGACAGTTGCCTCCTTCCTGAAGAAGTTAAGATAGCGTGTTTCTTAAATTAATTCTACAGCTACATACCTTTATAACCTTTCCAGACCCCAACTTCAGTCGTAAAAATTTTTCCTTCTGTACATTTGAGTCAAACACCTGTTATAAAGAAGACTAGTTATCTAAGAAGACTAATTTGACTTTTTCACAAGTTAAGAAAAGGCAGCACTATAAAGCACCTTAAATAATTAAAAATTAAGCTTTTATTTTGAAAACATAAAGAAACAGCCTGCAAGCACCCTAACGCATTTCATGCCTCATGTTCCCTTATCGCTTTCCTTTAAATTTGCTCAAACTGATCTCCCCTTTTGCCAGTTATCTGCTAACTCCCATATGTACTAATCTCCCACTCAATGTTCAATCTACAAAAACAAAACCTACTGTACAGTACATCAAGGAAAAAAAAATATAATTTACATTTCTACTGTAGTTACCCAACAATTGTTGACCCCGGGCTTTGCTTGTCATAAGATGTACCTGCCCTAGTCCATGGTTCTGAAATAGCCATCCTGTGTACGCCACTTCCAAAAAGTCTCCAAGTTCTGCAGCTTGTCCATCCCCAAGGACAAGATCCTGACAGAGTACAGACTCCAGGGATGGAGAACTGTTATATTTACAAATACAGATCTAGAAAAAGGTATCGACAGGTCAGAGAGAGCAAGAGTGCAATCAACACACACGTGTGTGTGTGTGTATATATATATATATATATATATATATATATATATATATATTCACACTAGAAACTAGATTAAAGTGAAGGTAACTCTCCCCTTTTTAAAATCAGATCCAGAATGTTGGTGATATTTTACACAGAGTTTAATTCATCAGTTGTAATGAAGATGCGCTATAACTTACTTTTTAATATAGATCTGAAATTCAAATACCCTGCACAGCCCACTTCAAAAATCAATTTTTCTATTAGCTAACGGTTTGAGTTGTTGTCCAATCAGCGCTCTCCCCATATGGCATCAATTCAAACCATTAGCTCACAGAGAAATTGACATTTGAAGTGGGTTGCAGAGCGCAAAGTATTTGAATTTCATATCTATATTAAAAAGTAAGTTATAGAACAACTTTGTAACAACTATTGAATGAAAACCCCCTTTAAAATATCACTAAGATTCCGGATCTGTTTTTAAAAAGTGGAGAGTTTACCATCACTTTAAAACGTCAATCTAAAAGGAATAATAAACAGTGCAGTGTTTATTTATACCGGTCAAAGCCCTACAAGGAGGCTGTGGTCTCTACAGGAAGCTTATCTAGCATGATGCCATAAAACTTCCATAGTTGGCTAAGTATTAAAGGGACAAGAAACTCAAAAACTTACAGTTTACTTCTATTATCAAATTTGTTTCATACTCTTGGCATCATTTGTTGAAGGAGCAGCAATGCACTACTGATTTCTAACTGAACACATGGGTGAGCCAATGACAAATCGGTATATAGATATATGAAGCCACCAATAAGCAGCTAGAACCTAGGTTATTTGCTGCTCCTGAGCTTACCTAGATAAACCTTTCAGCAAAGGATAACAAGAAAAGGAAGCAAATTAAATAATAGAAGTAAACAGACTAGATAAACAGGGAGTCAGAGTTGCTCATGCTGTGAACTTAAGTTTCACAAATGTTCCACTCTTATCACACTGGGGTCTGAGGCTACAGCGGAGAAATTTGACCTGCTAATTTTGCAGGGAAACAAGTAAGTTGTTTGCTATTTTTTTTTTTTTTTACACAAATCTGTTTCTTTGTTATGTTTACTTTGATTTAACATATTTGTTTTTACCAAAGGAGCACGGTTTAATAGCCCTTTAAGTCTGGTAATCAGACTTCATCATAATAAAAGTTTACTTTGATGCAGATAACATAAGAGTGTACAATCAACATCGTAGAATAAAGACAATACAAATATAAGGGTGTTTGAGATTAATAATGATCGGCAATATCAGTCTGTTTCACAAGCAATAAATATGCGTGGCTTGCGTGCTCCGTAAATTAATACCTGCTTACTAAAATCAATTGCAGCTGCTTCCGACTCAAACATCATGGACCAACTCTGTCTATGATCATCGTAAAAAGCAGCATAACTATTCAGCTGAACCTGCAGGAGATGCAAAATGAACATAGTTACTAACTAGAATGCAGAATTTACACAAACTAAACAGCAGCATACACACATTTGCCGAGCTCAGGAGCGTGCCTAGATGCCTACATAGAGAGTGGATAATTGCACAGCTCAGGAGCGTGCCTAGATGCCTACATAGAGAGTGGATAATTGCACAGCTCAGGAGTGTGCCTAGATGCCTAAATAGAGAGTGGATAATTGCACAGGCACATTTGCAGAGCTCAGGAGCGTGCCTAGATGCCTACATAGAGAGTGGATAATTGCACAGGCACATTTGCAGAGCTCAGGAGCGTGCCTGGATGCCGACATAGAGAGCGGGTGAGACCGCTCTTTACGTCACAAAGTCTGAAGCAGAAACTTCAAGGAGGCGGAGGAAGGGCATGTATATAGCCAGATAAATCTTTTTTTTTTTTTTTAAATATTTATTTATTTTTAAGATATATTTTTAACATAATGAGCTATTCCAGAAAGTGCAAATTTAGAATCACTTTAAGAGGGACATGAAAGACGATATTAAACGTTTATGATTCGGCATGCAGTTTTAAGAGACTTTCCAATTTTCTTCCATTATCAAATTTTTCAATCTCTTTATGTGCACACTTTTGAGGCACCAACTCCTACTGAGCATGTGCACAAGTTCAGTGTATATGTATACTAGCCTGTGGTTGGCTGATGGCTGTCACATGATAAAGGATGCTGGAGAATATGGAATAAATTAGTCACAAAAATAAATAAATCTACTGCTTATTTGGAATTCAGTGTTATTGCGTTGTCTTTTTATTATGCACTTGTTAATTATGCAATTATACAGTACTTAATGGTCTAGATATGTTACCCACACCAATATGCATTGCCTGCTAGTTTTATTTTTTTTAGAATGTTTTATATTTACATTAAAAAAAACCATAAATGCTGTTTCTTTCTAATGACACTGTGAGTCTATGAATAATCATCAATTACTGTTGGGAATATCACTCCTGGCCAGCAGGAGGAGGCAAAGAGCACCACAGCAAAGCTGTTAAAGTATCACTTCCCTTCCCACAAACCCCAGTCATTCTCTTTGCCTTGATGCATGGAGGAAGTAAAGTAGGTGGCTGAAGAAATTTCACTACAATCAAGATTTTATTATTTGAAAGCAGGTAGGTTTGCTCTCTCCCTTTCGGGGATTGGGTCTAGCCGTACTCCACATTAGTCTCTTCAGTAGGGCAGTGGTGGCTTTAAAGCAGTTGAGAACTTGTGAGGTGGGCCTCACTGCGTTTTCTTAACATGTTGCTGCCCTAGTATATGACAGCCAAAGTAGGTTTACTTTGTCTTTTCTTTATCACAGGTCCATGTAAGGAGCAGCTTCCTTCCATACCTTGTGTGCTGTCCTCCTGCCAGACGGCCAGACTGCAGGTAAGTGCCCTTTATCTTTCAGGCTTGGGAGAATGTGCACTTTTATGGTGAGCTGCAGCATGTTATGGGACAATTATATCCTTGGGAAGGATACTGACATGCAGGGAGCGGAGCATGTTTGTTGTTTGACTTAGAGACAGGGGTTAATACTTGATTAAGTATATACCTAATTATGAATGTGTTATGGGCTAGCTAAGGAAGCTACTGGCGTTATACTTAGTATGATGGATCATACTCTAGTTGGGCTGCACTATTCTCGCAAGGGGGTGTTTTATACGGCAGCCTAGTCTCCACAGTATAAGCACTGTTAGTATGGAGATCCTTTTATTCTGATATGCAGTTTATACTGCGGTCTCGGCAGCAAGAATCTTTTTTGCAAGATTCTCCTAGATGGTCTTCTCTACATTCTTTTTCTAAATTTTACATATTTGATACTTTTGCCTCGGCTGAGGCTTCTTTTGGGAGAAAGGTTCTTCAAGCAGTGGTGCCTTCTGTTTAGGTAACCTGTATTGACCCTTTCTTATCATCTGTGTCCTCTAGCTTGGGTATTGATTCCCAACTAGGGTTGCAACCTCAGCCATGTTTTCCTGGACACTTATGAGTTACACATGCTGCAGGGTGTGCAGGGAGGAACATGTATTGTGTTTCTGGACAGCACTATTCATGTTCCTCCCTGCACACCCTGCAGCATGTGTAACTTATAAGTGTTCTGTATTTTAAGGGACAGGTGGCAACCCTATTCCCAACAGTAATTGATGATGATCCGTGGACTCACCGTGTCAGAAAGAAAACAAAATTTATGTTTACCTGATAAAATGTATTTATTTCTTGACACGGTGAGTCCACGGCCCTCCCTGTTTTCAGACAGTTATTTTATATGACCTTCAGGCACTTCTGCACCTTGTGTTATTGCTCTCCTTTTCCTTCAGTCGAATGACTGGGGTTTGTGGGAAGGGAAGTGATACTTAACAGCTTTGCTGTGGTACCCTTTGCCTCCTCCTGCTGGCCAGGAGTGATATTCCCAACAGTAATTGATGATGATCCGTGGACTCACCGTGTCAAGAAAGAAAGAAATGTATCAGGTAAACATAAATTTTGATCCCCCCACCATACGATTGCATTTTTTCCCATTAAAATGGTGTCCTTACTGTAATAGTTTTTTGTTCAGGAGCATCCATGATTATCAGCAGATGTGAGAATTGTCTCTATCTACCTGAGAGCGGTTTATTCATCCCTTGTTATATATAAATGCTACTCCATAATGGATTCAACAATCTGTTTACACATCAGTAACAAACCCAGACTGGTTCAGCACTCACCGTAAAGACAAAGCCAGGATGAATTCTAGCTGTAGTAACTGGCTGCTGCTGACTCAAGTAAATGAGGATTCTGTACTGCAACCGTCAAAGAGAGAACAAAGGGAAAATTAGTGACAAACACAAAGATGACAAGTCACAAACGCTTTATAAAAAGGTCCTGGCTATTCTTTTTTATTTAAAGGGACAGTCTATACCTGAATTTAGATTGTTTAAAAAGATAGATAATTAAGTTATTACCCATTCCCCAGTTTTGCATAACCAACACAGTTATAATAATACACTTTTTACCTCTGTGATTACCTTGTATCTAAGCCTCTGTAAACTGCCCCCTTATTTTAGTTCTTTTGACAGACATCCATTTTAGCCAATAAGAGCTGGCTCACCTGAACTTCACGTGAGTGAGCACAGTGTTATCTATGTGACACACATGAACTAACACCCTCTAGTGGAGAAAAACTGTTAAAATGACCTGAGAGAAGAGGCGGCCTTCAAGGGCTTAGAACTTAGCATATGAACCGTCTAGGTTTAGCTTTCAACTAAGACTAGCAAGAGAACAAAGCAAAATTAGTGATAAAAGTAAATTGGAAAATTGTTTAAAATGACATGCCCTATCTGAATTATGAATGTTATTTTTGACTAGACTGTCCATTTAACACATCTAAAAGTGGAGTATGCAGAATGCTATAGTTTGCATAATAATAATAAAAAAAAATTATAATAATAAAAATGGCACACGCATATATAAAATTATATTTTTTTATTACTTTCAGGTCTCTCCCAGTGCAGCAATAAGAATTGTCCCAATCAGCTAATAAACATTTATACGGCAATATCAGACATGCACAAACATAAAATTTATGTTTTTCAAGTGATGCTTGATTGGATGGAAACAAGTATAACCCTTTGAAGAAAAATTTGCTTCTTAGGTTCATTTCAAAACAGCAGCATCACATTCAAGAATCCTGCTTAGATTCACTTAATAAAATTGCAGAATGTAACCTTTTAGCGCTGTTATGTCGTATTCCGTCCAAATGAAGCTGGGCTTTAGCGCCGTTAGGACGGAATACAACATCATAGCCGTTTGGCTGTCCTTAAAGGGACACAGAACCCAAATTTTTTTCTTTCACGATTCAGGTAGAGCAGCAATTTTAAGCAACTTTCTAATTATCAAATTTTCTTCATTCTCTTGGTATCTTTATTTGAAATGCAAGAATGTAAGTTTAGATGCCGGCCCATTTTTTGTGAACAACCTGGGTTGTTCTTGCTAATTGGTGCATAAATTCATCCACCAATAAAAAAGTGCTGTCCGGAGTTCTGAAATAAATAAAAAAAAGCTTAGATGCCTTCTTTTTAAATAAAGATAGCAAGAGAACGAAGATAAAATGATAATAGTAGTAAATTAAAAAGTTGCTTAAAATTGTATGCTCTATGTGAATCACAAAAGAAAAAAATTGGGTTCAGTGTCACTTTAAGCCAACGGCGCTTCCTGAAATGTGATCGCGGTCTGGAGGGCGCGCCTAGCGTCATAGGGACGCCCCCCTGACCCGATCCCATAATTGAAATCTCGCAATCGTGTGTTCCTATGTAGACATTATGACCCTGCCATGAAAGGGTTAATAGGTTCTATAACAATAATAAAACACTTATTTGCAGCATATGTAAACTACAAGACCATGTGCATTAGTAAACAGTGTTGCAGGATTTTCCATTGAGAGTTTACTAGTCTTGCTGCTATACTGTGGCCTCAAAACAAGAATTGTCTCCCTAGTACCAATATTTGAACCAGGATGAAGTAACCAACAGCAGTCCGCACTCAGCAACACAAAGGAGCAGTCCAGGTTGATTAAAACATATACAGAATCGTTTAATGTGTTATATCAAAACATAAGTACATACTGAATTAGAGCTGCAACAACTAATCAATATAATCGATTATGAAAATAGTTGTTAACGAATCTCATAATCGATGATCAGTTGGTTTGCAATCAGTTGGTCTGTGCATGACACCAGCTGCTTCACTCCAATGAGCTTATGCACATGCGCTTAGCCTAAAGGACGTCTACTTTTCACTTTTTCAGGACAGTATAAGTTTACAACTACTCCTGGCTTATGTGAATCCCAGAAATAAAATAGAGTCTTCATTTGGATTGTTTATATTAAATCAGGTGATTTGGGACTTTGCTTTTCATGATATAGTGCCGAGCTTGTTATTTACACCCAGCCCTAGATTGATGGGAGTTTATTAGCGGATTGCCTGCTGTTGCCGATTATATGTACTGTATAGATAAAATGTGTAAGGCTTTGTCCTGTTATTGATATATAGTCCTTAGCGCTTTTGACTTTTTTTATTTTATTTATTATTTTTAATTAATTGTGTTATATGTACCAAATTCAACCTCTATAAGTATATATCTGTTATTTTAAGAGCTAACTAGTTATTTTTTCCCTAACCTTAAAGCTGGTTATTTACCTTTGTATATAGATATTCAAGATATTTTTATGTTAGAATGAAGACCAGGTTTACTTTTTTGAGAGGCCCCTTGCATTGGTAGAGAGCTAACAAAGATCAATATCCCACCTTGGTAAAATTGGCAAAACGCTACTTATGCATCTCAGGCACCTCAACACTATCTGAGCGCCTCTTCTCTGCTGCAGGCAAAATAGCTTGCAAAAAGAGAACCAGCGTCAGCCAAGAGCCTGTGGTCATGTTGACATTTCAATGCAAAGTTTCTGAAATAGTGCACAACAGAATGTTATGAACAGTGATAGTCTACCTTGTTCTAGTTCTACCTATTTTGAAACAGTTCATGGTTTTGTTTTGCTTAATTATATAAATAAATAAAAATATAGGAAAATATATATATTTTTTTTAATCCGATTAGTCGATTAATCCAAAAAATAAATAGTCTGATTAATCAAATATGAAAGTAATTGTTAGTTGCAGCCCTACACTGAATAGGTTCAAAAGGTCAAACGCATTTCGTAGTAACGTATAACTTTCTCAATGACCTTAAATGATTTAAGGTCATTGAGAAAGTTATACGTTACTACGAAACACGTCAGTGTGTACTTATGTTTTGATATAAGACATTAAACGATTCTGTATATGTTTTAATCAACCTGGACTGCTCCTTTGCGTTGCCGAGTGTGGACTGCTGTTGGTTACTTTGTTACTGTTTGAGAGCTTGGTGGAGCGCTCATTTCAGGTACCGGCTTTGCAGAAGCGCGAAGAACGCTGCAGACTTGAGACTACGGACACGTGAACTGGCGGTCCTGGAGTTTTTACCTAGAGATTGTGTGTATTGTGAACCAGAACGGTTTGTAAGAACTTGATGAATCAGCTGTGACGGTTAGAATACAACATAAAGTTATTCACCTCCTTGGTAGTGTGGTTCCCCAAAACTGCAGCTCCAAACTTGCCCTGCTTCACAAACTGACCGTTGACGCTGCAGAAGCCACAGAAAAAGAAAAAGGAAATGAAAGTTGACATTTTTGTAAATAACACAACAAACTCAGTTTCACATTACTTATTAAAAGGGACATTGTACACTAGATTTTGCTTTACATAAATGTTGATCCATTTATATAGCCCATACAGGTTTTTTTGGTGTTGGGGGGAGTAAATGTTTAGGCTCATTCTATGCCTTTCCCTTTATTTGCTCTCTATGGGCCTGATGTTAAAAGCATTGTGGTAATGGCGATATTTTAAAAAAGGATCCATCTTGCAATTGAGATTGGCTGTGAAATGTTGTAAAGGGCTGAAATCAGTGTTAGCAGCCAGTCTCGCACCAAGAGGCATTTCACTCTACTTCTCTGTGGGAGGCGGTGGTTCTCGGACACTGGCGGAATTATCAAAGCAGCATTGCCACCTGCATTGAAGGTGTAATGTAAACAATACCTTTAGATAGAATTGAATGGCAATACAATTTACATGTGTCAACAGAAACTCACCCTCTTTTGTTGCAACACAATAGTGAAAATAGGACATCAATAATACACCTATACTGGAGCTGGGTATTGTGGGTATATTGTACATGTGTATACACTGTATTATGTAAAAGTATTATATTGTAAGATGTTACATAATATGTATGTAATGTCTTAACTTTTGCCATTTTTTTTCTTTGCAGAAAGAAGATTTCGTGTTTTGGATATTAATATCCCATAGAAGAAAGGAGCCGCAACTTCAACGTTACACCAAACTACGTTTTGTTTTAATTTTGCAGTGTGTAAAATGTGTTTTTGGGAATTAATGTTTCTTTCATGTAATTAGCAAGAGTCCATGAGCTAGTGACGTATGGGATATACATTCCTACCAGGAGGGGCAAAGTTTCCCAAACCTCAAAATGCCTATAAATACACCCCTCACCACACCCACAAATCATTTTTTACAAACTTTGCCTCCTATGGAGGTGGTGAAGTAAGTTTGTGCTAGATTCTACGTTGATATGCGCTCCGCAGCAGGTTGGAGCCCGGTTTTCCTCTCAGCGTGCAGTGAATGTCAGAGGGATGTGAGGAGAGTATTGCCTATTTGAATTCAATGATTTCCTTCTACGGGGTCTATTTCATAGGTTCTCTGTTATCGGTCGTAGAGATTCATCTCTTACCTCCCTTTTCAGATCGTCGATATACTCTTATATATACCATTACCTCTACTGATTCTCGTTTCAGTACTGGTTTGGCTTTCTACTACATGTAGATGAGTGTCCTGGGGTAAGTAAGTCTTATTTTTGTGACACTCTAAGCTATGGTTGGGCACTTTTATATAAAGTTCTAAATATATGTATTCAAACATTTATTTGCCTTGACTCAGGATGTTCAACGTTCCTTATTTCAGACAGTCAGTTTCATATTTGGGATAATGCATATGAATAAATCAATTTTTTTCTTACCTTAAAAATTTAACTTTTTTCCCTGTGGGCTGTTAGGCTCGCGGGGGCTGAAAATGCTTCATTTTATTGCGTCATTCTTGGCGCGGACTTTTTTGGCGCAAATTTTTTTTTTCTGTTTCCGGCGTCATACGTGTCGCCGGAAGTTGCGTCATTTTTTACTTTTTTTTTGCGCCAAAAGTGTCGGCCTTCCGGATGTGGCATCATTTTTGGCGCTAAAGCATTTAGGCGCCAAATAATGTGGGCGTCTTTTTTGGCGCCAAAAAATATGGGCGTCACTATTGTCTCCACATTATTGAAGTCTCATTATTTATTGCTTCTGGTTGCTAGAAGCTTGTTCACTGGCATTTTTTCCCATTCCTGAAACTGTCATTTAAGGAATTTGATCAATTTTGCTTTATATGTTGTTTTTTCTATTACATATTGCAAGATGTCCCAGATTGACACTGAGTCAGAAGATACTACTGGAAAAATCACTGCCTGGTGCTGGATCTACCAAAGCTAAGTGTATATGCTGTAAACTTTTGGTAGCTGTTCCTCCAGCTGTTGTTTGTATTGAATGTCATGACAAACTTGTTAATGCAGATAATATTTCCTTTAGTAATGTTACATTACCTGTTGCTGTTCCGTCAACATCTAATACTCAGAGTGTTCCTGATAACATAAGAGATTTTGTTTCTAAATCCAATAAGAAGGCTATGTCTGTTATTCCTCCTTCTAGTAAGCGTAAAAGGTCTTTTAAAACTTCTCATTTTTCAGATGAATTTTTAAATGAACATCATCATTTTGATTCTGATAATGGTTCCTCTGGTTCAGAGGATTCTGTCTCAGAGGTTGATGCTGATAAATCTTCATATTTATTCAAAATGGAATTTATTCGTTCTTTACTTAGGGCTCCATGTACTAAGCAGTCAGCGAGCTACCCGCAACAAATCTCGCGTCAAAATTCGCAAACTGATATGTACAAAGCCGTCAATTATGTTAAAACTCGCATCTTTAAAATTGCGAGCGTACTTATCCGCCAAACCTCGCTACCTCTCCATTTTTCACTGTAATCAGACACATTTGACCACCAACTCGCCAAAAACGAATGTACTAAAACATCTATTTGTCCGCTCGCTACAATTTCCGCTCCCACCTCGTTATTTTTGCCTCGCCACCTTTTAGGTGGCGGGCAAGGTACAAAACAATAGGAAAGTCAATCTAGACACCAGTCTAGACATATATAAAAGGCAGTAATATCAGCATTGTACTTACAGCATAACTGGCGTCTAATTTGTCTCTCATTTCCATGTACATAAATTGCGCCCAATTTGTCGACTGTAATTAAAGAGTAATCTATATTTTAAATTTGTATTGTATAGTTGTCAATCTTTATAATTATTTTTATATTAATATTTATATATTATCAGATCCAGATGAAGCCATATCCAAATTGTAAATAAATATTACAAAAATAACGCTCTGTTATCACTCTTCAAAAAATGTTGAACAATAATAAAGTTGTTTAGATAAGTTGAACTTTTATAGGAGCAAAATTCTATTCCTGTGACTACTATGATGTTCGTGACACCTTGCATGTCACGTGTTAATAATTGGCCAGACAATTCAACTGAAAGTTAAGTACATCAGCTTAGTCGCGGCGAGCGAGGCGTCAAATTTATCAACAATCCGCAACTGCTCGCGGCGGGCTAGACTTGTCTATTTATTGGGGGAATATTAGTACATAGCGACAGCGGACACCATTTCGCCCGCGGCGAGTAACGGCGAGTTTATCCGCGTCTACAATGACGGATGAATTGACGGCTTAGTACATGGAGCCCTTAAAGTATTAATTGCATTAGAAATAGAGGATTCTGGTCCTCTTGATACTAAATCTAAACGTTTAAATAAGGTTTTTAAATCTCCTGTAGTTATTCCAGAAGTTTTTCCTGTCCCTGATGCTATTTCTGAAGTAATTTCCAGGGAATGGAATAATTTGGGTAATTCTTTTACTCCTTCTAAACGTTTTAAGCAATTATATCCTGTGCCATCTGACAGATTAGAGTTTTGGGACAAAATCCCTAAGGTTGATGGGGCTGTCTCTACTCTTGCTAAGCGTACTACTATTCCTACGGCAGATAGTACTTCCTTTAAGGATCCTTTAGATAGGAAAATTGAATCCTTTCTAAGAAAAGCTTACTTATGTTCAGGTAATCTTCTTAGACCTGCTATATCTTTAGCGGATGTTGCTGCAGCTTCAACTTTTTGGTTAGAAGCTTTAGCGCAACAAGTAACAGATCATAATTCTCATAACATTGTTAATCTTCTTCAACATGCTAATAACTTTATTTGTGATGCCATCTTTGATATCATTAGAGTTGATGTCAGGTATATGTCATTAGCTATTTTAGCTAGAAGAGCTTTATGGCTTAAAACTTGGAATGCTGATATGTCTTCTAAGTCAACATTGCTTTCCCTTTCTTTCCAGGGTAATAAATTATTTGGTTCTCAGTTGGATTCTATTATCTCAACTGTTACTGGAGGGAAAGGAACTTTTTTACCACAGGATAAAAAATCTAAAGGTAAATTTAGGTCTAATAGTCGTTTTCGTTACTTTCGCCACAATAAGGAACAAAAGCCTGATCCTTCATCCACAGGAGCGGTATCAGTTTGGAAACCTTCCCCAGTTTGGAATAAATCCAAGCCTTTTAGAAAACCAAAGCCAGCTCCCAAGTCCACATGAAGGTGCGGCCCTCATTCCAGCTCAGCTGGTAGGGGGCAGATTACGTTTTTTCAAAGAAATTTGGATCAAATCAATTCACAATCTTTGGATTCAGAACATTGTTTCAGAAGGGTACAGAATTGGCTTCAAGATAAGGCCTCCTGCAAAGAGATTTTTTCTTTCCCGTGTCCCAGTAAATCCAGCGAAGGCTCGAGCATTTCTGAAATGTGTTTCAGATCTAGAGTTGGCTGGAGTAATTATGCCAGTTCCAGTTCTGGAACAGGGGCTGGGGTTTTATTCAAATCTCTTCATTGTACCAAAGAAGGAGAATTCCTTCAGACCAGTTCTGGATCTAAAAATATTGAATCGTTATGTAAGGATACCAACATTCAAAATGGTAACTGTAAGGACTATCCTGCCTTTTGTTCAGCAAGGGCATTATATGTCCACAATAGATTTACAGGATGCATATCTGCATATTTCGATTCATCCAGATCACTATCAGTTTCTGAGATTCTCGTTCCTTGACAAGCATTACCAGTTTGTGGCTCTGCCGTTTGGCCTAGCAACAGCTCCAAGAATTTTTACAAAGGTTCTCGGTGCCCTTCTGTCTGTAATCAGAGAACAGGGTATTGTGGTATTTCCTTATTTGGACGATATCTTGGTACTTGCTCAGTCTTCACATTTAGCAGAATCTCATACGAATCGACTTGTGTTGTTTCTTCAAGATCATGGTTGGAGGATCAATTTACCAAAAAGTTCATTGATTCCTCAGACAAGGGTAACCTTTTTGGGTTTCCAGATAGATTCAGTGTCCATGACTGTCTCTCACAGAAAAGACGTCTAAAATTGATTTCAGCTTGTCGAAACCTTCAGTCACAATCATTCCCTTCGGTAGCCTTATGCATGGAAATTCTAGGTCTTATGACTGCTGCATCGGACGCGATCCCCTTTGCTCGTTTTCACATGCGACCTCTTCAGCTCTGTATGCTGAACCAGTGGTGCAGGGATTACACAAAGATATCTCAATTGATATCCTTAAAACCGATTGTACGACACTCTCTGACGTGGTGGACAGATCACCATCGTTTAGTTCAGGGGGCTTCTATTGTTCTTCTGACCTGGACTGTAATTTCAACAGATGCAAGTCTGACAGGTTGGGGAGCTGTTTGGGGGTCTCTGACAGCACAAGGGGTTTGGGAATCTCAGGAGGTGAGATTACCAATCAATATTTTGGAACTCCGTGCAATTTTCAGAGCTCTTTAGTCATGGCCTCTTCTAAAGAGAGAATCGTTCATTTGTTTTCAGACATACAATGTCACAACTGTGGCATACATCAATCATCAAGGAGGGACTCACAGTCCTCTGGCTATGAAAGAAGTATCTCGAATTCTGGTATGGGCGGAATCCAGCTCCTGTCTAATTTCTGCGGTTCATATCCCAGGTATAGACAATTGGGAAGCGGATTATCTCAGTCGCCAAACGTTACATCCGGGCGAATGGTCTCTTCACCCAGAGGTATTTCTTCAGATTGTTCAAATATGGGGACTTCCAGAAATAGATCTGATGGCTTCTCATCTAAACAAGAAACTTCCCAGGTATATGTCCAGATACAGGGCTCCTCAAGCGGAAGCAGTGGATGCATTGTCACTTCCTTGGAAGTATCATCCTGCCTATATCTTTCCGCCTCTAGTTCTTCTTCCAAGAGTAATCTCCAAGATTCTGAAGGAATGCTCGTTTGTTCTGCTGGTGGCTCCAGCATGGCCTCACAGGTTTTGGTATGCGGATCTTGTCCGAATGGCCTCTTGCCAACCATGGACTCTTCCGTTAAGACCAGACCTTCTGTCACAAGGTCCTTTTTTCCCATCAGGATCTCAAATCCTTAAATTTAAAGGTATGGAGATTGAACGCTTGATTCTTAGTCAAAGAGGTTTCTCTGACTCTGTGATTAATACTATGTTACAGGCTTGTAAATCTGTATCTAGAAAGATATATTATTGAGTTTGGAAGACTTACATTTCTTGGTGTCTTTCTCATCATTTTTCCTGGCATTCTTTTAGAATTCCGAGAATTTTGCAGTTTCTTCAGGATGGTTTGGATAAAGGTTTGTCGGCAAGTTCCTTGAAAGGACAAATCTCTGCTCTTTCTGTTCTTTTTCACAGAAAGATTGCTAATCTTCCTGATATTCATTGTTTTGTACAAGCTTTGGTTCGTATAAAACCTGTTATTAAGTCAATCTCTCCTCCTTGGAGTTTGAATTTGGTTCTGGGGGCTTTACAAGCTCCTCCGTTTGAACCTATGCATTCTCTGGACATTAAATTACTTTCTTGGAAAGTTTTGTTTCTTTTGGCCATCTCTTCTGCTAGAAGAGTTTCTGAATTATCTGCTCTTTCTTGTGAGTCTCCTTTTCTGATTTTACATCAGGATAAGGCGGTGTTGCGAACCTCTTTTAAATTTTTTCCTAAGGTTGTGAATTCTAACGACATTAGTAGAGAAATTGTGGTTCCTTCATTGTGTCCTAATCCTAAGAATTCTAAGGAGAGATCATTGCATTCTTTGGATGTAGTTAGAGCTTTGAAATATTATGTTGAAGCTACTAAGAATTTCCAAAAAGACTTCTAGTCTATTTGTTATCTTTTCCGGTTCTTGGAAAGGTCAGAAGGCCTCTGCCATTTCTTTGGCATCTTGGTTGAAATCTTTAATTCATCATGCTTATGTCGAGTCGGGTAAAACTCCGCCTCAAAGGATTACAGCTCATTCTACTAGGTCAGTGTCTACTTCCTGGGCATTTAGGAATGAAGCTTCGGTTGATCAGATTTGCAAAGCAGCAACTTGGTCTTCTTTGCATACTTTTACTAAATTCTACCATTTTGATGTGTTTTCTTCTTCTGAAGCAGTTTTTGGTAGAAAAGTACTTCAGGCAGCTGTTTCAGTTTGATTCTTCTGCTTATAATTTCAGTTTTTTTTCATTCTAAGATTTAAACTTTATTTTTGGGTGTGGATTATTTTCAGCGGAATTGGCTGTCTTTATTTTATCCCTCCCTCTCTAGTGACTCTTGCGTGGAAGATCCACATCTTGGGTAGTCATTATCCCATACGTCACTAGCTCATGGACTCTTGCTAATTACATGAAAGAAAACATAATTTATGTAAGAACTTACCTGATAAATTCATTTCTTTCATATTAGCAAGAGTCCATGAGGCCCATCCTTTTTGTGGTGGTTATGATTTTTTTGTATAAAGCACAATTATTCCAATTCCTTATTTTTTATGCTTTCGCACTTTTTTCTTATCACCCCACTTCTTGGCTATGCGTTAAACTGATTTGTGGGTGTGGTGAGGGGTGTATTTATAGGCATTTTGAGGTTTGGGAAACTTTGCCCCTCCTGGTAGGAATGTATATCCCATACGTCACTAGCTCATGGACTCTTGCTAATATGAAAGAAATGAATTTATCAGGTAAGTTCTTACATAAATTATGTTTTTTTTTATTATTCTATATTTCTAGCCAATGTTATTAAAGGTACAGTCTATACCTTAGTCATCATAAAGTCTTACCTTAGATTAAGCTGCAAATAGCCGCCTGCACCATTTCTATATCATGGAACAGGAATGGTAAAAAAATATTTTAAAATGAATAGTTGAAATTGCTGTCAAGCTCCACCCACTGATAATATCACAATCTGGGCTGCATCTAGAGATTCTGCTGAATAGCATTGACGGTCTGTTGAATCCAACTAGTGAGCCTTTTGTGATTGGATGCCATATGCAGACCACACCATAATGTCATCAATGGGTGGTGCTTAGCAGTCATTTTCAAGTGGCCAGAAACAATATTTATTTTAAAATAACTCTTGTACCATTCCTGCTGCATGATTTTAGAAATAGTGCAGGAGGCTATTTGCAGCTTAATCTACGGTAAGACTTTTTTACTAAGGTGTAGACCTTTAATATAGTATGTTTGTTACAGTGCGGTCGCAATATTACAGGTAAAACACATTCAGTGCAGTAACTTATTTTGGCTAGTAAAATTAAATATAAATATAATAAAATACCGCCGGACCCACAGGTTGCAAGACTGGTGAGATAAAAAAAAAAAAGGCAATTTCTCATGGGTCTGACAATCGTTTTATTATAGGGTCCCAAATGTCTAATTGCAACTCAATGAACCCTTGTTGTCTATTTGGGGTATATAACAACTAAATGCGTTGTTGACATCTAGTTGTGTGAGAAATAAATCAAATAAGAGACAAAATTATTGGGGGTGGGGGTTTTGGGGTAGCAGATTTCTCAGTGCAGAGGGCAGCACAAAAACTGAAATACACCATTGGCCGGTGCCAAAAATAAATAAATCAACAGAGAAAAGATAGCATAAGTTCCTAAAGTTGTCTAACTTGTATAAAAATAAAAATAAAAGTTTCAAATGGTTTCTCACTCCCCCAACTTTGATGAATGAAAGCCAGTTTTTTTTTAAAATACTATTAAAAACAGGGGCACTTTCATTCATCAAAGTTTACAAAGCAGCCCTTTTGATTAAAAACTTACCTCCTTTCTTTGCACAGCCAGAGCAGCTTCCCCCTCTTGGAAATCCTCTCTTCACACGTCATCAATGACTAATCCGGCTTCCTCCAATCACAGCATGGCCTCAGGCAATGTCTACCATGGGGGGGGAAAGCCGTGATTGGAGGAAGCCAGATTAGTCATTGCTGACGTGTGAAGAGAGGATTTCCAGGAGGGGGAAGCTGCTCTGGCTGTGCAAAGAAGGGAGGTAAGTTTTTATCAAAAGGGCTGCTTTGTAAACTTTGATGAATGAAAGTGCCCCTGTTTTTAATAGTATTTTTAAAAAACGGGCTCTCATTCACCAAAGTTTACCTTCACTTTAAAATTTGAGACTCCATGGATAATCAAGCCAGGAGCAGAGCTTTAGATGGTCAGGCACTAAATAAATAATTTACTATGCATCAACATCCCTCAAATGTGACCTGTAAAGGATCCAGAAAGATAAAACAAGGGAAACGCGGAGTAACTGGTACTTACTATTTATGCGCATGGACTGCTGTGGCAAAAAGGACAGAGGGCGCAGCTGCAGAGTTTCCTGGACCGGATGGTTTGGAGGCTTTTGTACCTGGAAAGGAAAATATGTTATCTTCTGTTTCAGGATATCCTTTACACAGTGTTAAAGGGACACTAAAGTCAAACTCAAACTTTTAGGATTACGATAGAGTATACCGTTTAAAGAAACTTTGCAATCAACTTCCATTATTACATTTTGCACATTCTTTTTACTTTGAGGCACACGCACTTACTGAGCATGTGCACAAGTTCACAGGGTATATGTATACTAGTCTGTCATTGGCCAATGGCAGTCACATGATAAAAGGGAGCTGGCAAATGGGGGGGGGGAAATCAGAAAAAATAAAAATAAAATCTGCTTATTTGGAATTCAGAGTAAGTGCTATTGCATAGTCTATTTATTTTGTAATTGATAATTATGCAATTCTACTATATTAATGGTCCTTTAAGTTCAAGGCAAAAAAAACAAACAAAACAAAAAAAAAAGCACTGTGAAAAAGTGCTGAGTGAGAACACGATACCTGCATGAAGAGGTTAACAATGGAACGAAGTTCCGATGTAAACACTTGCTGCAAAAATGAAATCACATTTATGTGATCACAAGGCCAGGATCGGATAACTGGTTCTGCCTATGCTGCTAGGCAGACCTTCCAGTCCGATTTTTCATTCCCCGAGGACGAGGCTGTAGGATGCCATATAAGGGAGGAAGTTCCATGCTGTCTTAACGGTGTTAAAGCCCAGCGCTGTTAGGAGTTATGTTACGAGTTAGGAGTTATGTTAGGAGTTATGAAACTTCGTAACGACGAGAAGACGTTAACATGAATGTAAATCCTAGCGTTTCAAGAACGTTAGGATTTACCAGCACTAAAAATAAAGGCTACTTTCATTCACGGGTTTAAAAAAAAAAAAAAAAAAAAAAAAGTAAACTTCACCTTTATTTCGCTGCAGCTTTAATGCTAACCTAAGAGCTTCTGGCTGCCCAATGGCACTACTCAATCTCCCCCCCCCCCCCATTAAATTAAATTTCCACCTCTTGGCCAATAGCCGTGCTAGACACACGGCACTGTGCTGTATGGCTAGCAAAGCTATTGGTTAAGACGTGGAGATTTTAAAGGGCTATTAAACTACTGGGTACAACTACAATAGTTACTGCACACTAAGCTATTGTTTTTCCTCTTGGCCCTGCAGCTCTCTTCAAAGCCATTCTTTTATAACCTTTTACAAGTGCTGGCTTCACACTGGTCGCCGCCATCTTGGAATTTAAGTTTGGTCACAAGCCACATCATGCACTTCAGTTTAGAGTGCACAATACACAGAGCAGGAACTGTACGTTTTAGCAGTGGATGCATTACTCTTATTATTCCTGAGGGATTTTATTTAATGTTTGATATGTAGTTTTTATACAGTGTAGAAAAAAAATGCACATATGTAAAGCTTCTGTTTTTTATTATGCTAGCAAACCTAAAGTGGTTAAAGGTAAATCTGACAGAAGGCCAGCAACATCTCAAATCTGCACATTGCTTCTGTCACAAGATGCAACTATACGTGTGTACCAAGATGGCGGTACCCAGTATAAAGATGCAGAGCTTTACTAACTGGTGAAAAACACTAGCATAGTGAGTAGTAACAGTGTTACTAAAGTTGTGTCTAGCAGTTAAAAATCCCTTTAATTAAAGGGACATAATACTCATATGCTAAATCACTTGAAACTGATGCAGTATAACTGTAAAAAGCTGAGAGGAAAATATCACCTGAGCATCTCTATGTAAAAAGGGAAGATATTTTACCTCACAATCTCCTCAGCTCAGCAGAGTAAGTTCTGTGTAAAAAGTTATACTCAACTGCTCCCAGCTGCAGGTAAAAAAATTTTTTTTTAAAAATGAAGAAATGAACATCAGCCAATCAGCATCAGCAGTGCTGGGGTCATGAACTTTTACTGTGATCTCATGAGATTTGACTTGACTTATGAGATTTCATTGTAAACTTCCTTTACCTGATTGGTGAAATAAGATGAGAGTGCACGATGCTCATCCCTTCAGATGTCCCAGGACAGACACACTAAAATGCTTCTTAGAAATCATTTACAATGGGAGGTGGCTACTGAGGAACTTTTGAGGTAAAATAGCTTTTTACAGCTATGCTGCATCACTTTCAAGTGTTTAAACATTTGGGTATTATGGCCCTTTAATGTCAAGTTAATACAAATATAATATATGTCTGCATTATTTTACTCAGGAAAATGTGTTTTGTTTGTTTGTTTTTTACCCCCCCCCCCTGTTCCCAGAGACAATAGGTAAATTCTGACACTACTACATAGTAATTCAATAATCAGCGCAGGAGTTTTTTTTATTTCTGTTTGTAACTGGCCATAGCAATAGAGATAATTAAAGGGACACGATACCCAAATGTTGAAGCACTTGATAGTAATGCAGTATAGCTGTAAAAAGCTGACTAGAACATATCACCTGAGCATCTCTATGTAAAAAATGAAGATATTTTACCTCTAATGTCCTAAGTATTCACACCCCACTGTAGAAAGACTTTGAGTTGCCAGTCAGGATGCTAGTCCCAGGACAAGCTAGGGAGTGTGCATCTGGTATGTGCAGGCACAGTCATGTTGTTATTTTCCTATTCAGTCAAAGTAAGTTTTATATCTCATGAGATCACAGCAAAGGCAAAGCATTACCTCAGCACTGCTGATGCCGATTGGCTATATATTTTTTTTTTTCAAACTTGCAGCTGGACATCAGCTGAAGTATAACTGTTTACAGAACACTTACTCTGGTGAGCTGAAGACATTTTGAGGTCAAATATCTTCCTTTTCTACAGAGATGTTCAGGTGATATTTTATTTTGTCAGCTTTTTACAGTTATGCTGCATTACTTTCAAGTGAGTTAGCATATGAGTATTATGTCCCTTTAAAAAGGGATATAGGGGGTGGAAAAAGAACAAGAAAATTGGGACAGGCTGTTTCATGACTCGAGTAAGAATCTACTGAGTGCTGACCTTAGAGAGATCATCAAAACTTCCTTTAGGTGGTACTTGACTCCCATTCAGACGGCTCACTCCGTTAAGAATGGGTCTAGACTTTGCTACAGGGGGTGCGAAGAGGTGGGAACCTGCCTCCATATGTGGTGGGAGTGCCCCAGGGTAAGTGTTATAGGGAAGGACCTCTCTAGGATTCTGAGCGGTCTACTAGATGAGAATATAAACCTTGAAATACCACACGCTCTTTTACATGACAATCTACCCGCATTCAATAACTATATTAATGCTTTCATCAGAATACTATGCACCCTAACTAGAACCAGTATAGCAAAGTACTTGAAAATGGGAGCACCCACATGGTATGAAATACTGTCCAAAAATCAAGCAAACATACTCTATGTATGAATCAGCTGCTAACATACAAAATACATCAGACTCTTTTCAGAAGATATTGTACTACTGGATGCTTGGGAATGAGGGAGGGAACGTATCATACTCAAGTCTCACTTCACAGGGCAACCAGAATTGGTGTAGAAGTGGGGGGGGGACGGACATATCTAGGTGGCAGGTAAGACCCTCTTAAAATCCCTATGAGCAATGGAGGTAATTAGTTCAGAAAGTAGTAAAGATCGAGACAAAAGTAGGTTTATCGACAGTTAAACAAAGTTTATTTTAAGTTAGTATGTATAAAAATGTTTATGTTACCTGTATATGTTTATTTAGTTTT